>NC_022017.1:40295265-40322197 GCF_000317375.1 Microtus ochrogaster | reverse complement strand
GATCAGTGTTAACTTTCCAACACCCGTGTCAGGTGGTTCACAACTGCCTCCAGAACTGCTGACACCCTCTTCTGATATTAGTGGGTATCCTATACATGTGCGCGTGCGCACACACGCACACACACACACACACACACACACACACACACACACCAAAATAAATAATCATTAAGATATAGGGGATCTTCAATACTCTATTTCCTTCCTCTGGTCTTGAATGAAAAACTGCCTCTGCCACAGGGAGTGGGGTTATCCTGGGCCTGGGTCTGCTTCACCGAAAGGAAAAGGACCAATTAACTTGTCTCACAGTTAAATTCACACATGACATATGCCCTAGGCTTTGTAAGATGGCCACAGGCATGGTAGGAGACAAATTAGACTCCAACCCTTGCTTTCATTTGACTGAACTATAAATCAAATCATTTTCCTTCTCCAGTTTCTGTTTTCTCATTTCCAGGGTAGGGAAGGGAGTTTTCTTTTGGGCCCGTGTGTGTGGTCATAGCAGCGCTGACGTACAGCAGCCTCATTGTGAACCATCCGCCTCACTTACTTCATTGCTTCTCTGGCCCAGCAGGCCCTGAGTTTTCTATGCTAAGCTGAGTCTTCAAACCTTTGTACATATTGTTCCTTTAGCCTAGGAACTTCTACCACACAAACCTCTTTCTCTCATTCTCTGATATAGATCAGTCATCACCTCCTCCAGGAAGCCTTTCCTGATTGCCCTCTCCATCATCCCCATCCAGCATTCCAACCTAAAGAGTCTCAGTTATATTTATCACTGCTTAAATAGATTAACTCAAAAGTGACCAAAAACATCAATGAGCACGAATCAACTCGGTGTCACAGGACCAGAAATTTGTGTACAGCCTTCCCGGGAAACTGTGGCTTGGACAGTCCTATGGCACAGAAACCTAGCACCAAAGACTTGGATGAGGCAATAGGATTCACTTCAACTGCTCAGTGTAATTGTCTCTGCCTCAACTTTTTCCTCTATAAAATGGGAGTTGGCTATACATCTTCCCATTTGTATAGAATAAAGACTGAATAAGAATAAATGCATTTCAGTACAGTGCCTATCCCAATCATAATAAGCATCTAACACATGCCAAATATTATTATTATTCCCCTGCACAATGCCAGGCTACAGTGGAATATATTAAAAAATATCAAAAAGATGAATTTAGAAAAAAAAACAGACAACTGTGCTTTTAATACCCCCATTAGTATAGATTAGAGGATTAATTCCATTCTAACTCTTGATGTCTGAGTAACAACCAGCCAGAAATCCATAAATATAAAATCGCTCCATCTACCTTTCATTTGAGAAGAAAAAAAAATCAATGCATTTTTGTTCTCCGCTCTTAGCCTTTGCTTACTCAGATGCCCAAATAAGGTTGCTGTACAAAACACAATTGTGCAGTCTATAAATAATGAACAGTTCCTCCCCAGGACCAGAGTCTGCATGGGGAAGTTCTAAATGGATTTCTTTTGCCTGAGTCTTTTTCTGTCCCAGATCTGACCCTAGACATAAGTACGGGCAGCCTGGTTGGCATATAAAAGGCCCAATTGACCTGCTGACCCAGTTTGCAGAGGAGGCTCCAAGCAGAACCGTTTTAGCAGCCGCCTTAGAAAAACCATTCAGCCACAGGAGGCAGAAGCCCTCCGTTTGTTCCCTGTGATCCCTCATGCCAGGTGCTGGACTTAGAGACCAAGGAGGGCTCTTCCACTTAGAAGCCATGTAGAGCCAACACCCACCCTGTTTAGTGCTGGCTTGACTCTTGGATCTGTTCTGCAAAAAAAAAAAAAAAAAGAAAAAAGAAAGAAAAGAAAAGAAAAGAAAAGAAAAGAAAAGAAAAGAAAAGAAAAGAAAAGAAAGGGGAAAAAAGTAGCAGGGCTTTTCTGTCATTCCTAAAATGAGTCCCTGACAGCAAAACAAGCGTTAGTGAGAAAATTCACCTTACTTCCACCCAGGATCCAGCTCTTTCTAATTATATGAAATGTCTTCTCTACCATAGCAAGCATCTATCTCCTTATTTTGTTCATTCCGTTGCCCTCAGTGGCCTCATTGTTCCTGATCTGCGTCACACAGAACAGAAAACCTAAGTGGTCCTGCCAGGCGTCCCATGATTCGTGGGTCCTGACCGCCCCCTCCAAAGCACGACTCACACAGTCGGGAAACTGCCGCCTCTTTCCCTTTATTACCACTCAATCTAGAATGTAGTGACAGAAAGAAATTGCTACGGGTGTTATTTCTCCTGGTTTCCGGTTGATGTCCCGAGGGATGGATCACCTTTCCAGACAGAAGAGAAAGGTTCACAGTCTGGCTGAGAGTACTTAAGCAAAGTTCCTCAACTCTTTCAGGCCTTCAGCTGCGTGGCTTGCAAATCAGAAGGGCTCCTCAGAGGTTGGAGAAGAACCAGAAAGCCCTCAAGGCCACGGGTATCAACACTGTAGTTCTCCTGGCCTGTCTTAAGCCTAAAGCCCTCCACGCAGAGCACCAGATAGGCACCTGTGGAAATGGTTATCAGGTTTGAAGGAGAAATGAAGAGAAAGAATGGGGAGAAGAACTAAGGTCAGCCACGGGCTCAACTGATAAATCACCTGAAAAGCTGTCAACCGTGAGAAGAAGCACTGATGACTGGGTGTTAGCTGTGCATCCAAGGGGACACAGCCACCTAAGAGCATCTGTTTCCCCTGGGTTGAAATGCAGAAGTTTGAAGAGCGGGGCACCCACAATGCTCACAAAGAACTTAGAAGACTCCAGAGTTCTCTCTGCGAGTTTATATAAGCAATAGACAGCTTCATGAGCTTCCTCCAAGTTGGGTGTGGAGCTCCAGAAATGCATCTGCCATGAGCCATCACCCCTTGCTAGGATGGGCTTTTCAAAGACTCCACTGTACAAGTCATACCTGCGTCTATGAGTGACCCCCAACTCACTGTTTCACTGAGACAGACCTGAATGGAATCGTGTTTTGTGGTCTATTGTTGGTGTCCTGTCTGAGGTTCCTAGTGTTTGTTCACTTGCCCTCAGAAAGTCGTGCAGCAGATAGGATCTCCAGGCATCTGGAGGAGAGGAACGTGCATTGACAGAGGTCACGTCTCTAGAAAAGAGGTATCTGCTAGAGTATGAGCCTAACCACTGGGGCCAAGTGCCAGGAATTAGGCAAGCCACCAAAGGCACAGCTGCAGGAATGCAAGCCATCAAAGGCCTCCTCCTCACATCCGTGCACCCTCCCAGCTACAGTCTATCTCCAAATTGCGACAATATTTGGTCTGTATTACATCATTTCCCTTACCTTCTTAGGTCTATAACCTAAAGATGATAAACCTTGAAGATTCTCCAGCCGCAACAGCAACCCTTCAAGACCTCTATGAAAGCCAAGATGGGGCTGAGATAAATGTGTCCATAGTATGTGTCTCTGTGTCTCCAGCACCCAGCTCAGTGCATGGGTGCTTGGTGTGTGACAGACAGAAGCTTTGCACACCAGGAGCAATGAATAACAATACTGTGGCCTTGGAGAGTCAAGGCTCTAGACAGTGCAATGCCAGTTCCTGGAAATAGAGTGAGCGAAAAGTATTGCTGTTCAAAGTAGAAGACCAGTTGCCAATAAAAACCATCTTAGGCAATGTATGTAGAGGGAGTGTCCGATGCCTTCAGTAACTGGGTGTCTAACAAGGTTGTAGATGAGTGTCTCTTCAGATTCTACACCCTAAGCACACCACCCAGCTCTCCCTGGTCTTCACATTGACGCACAAGATCTTTAAACTGGCAGCCAGTCTATTTACCTGTGGCGATATAAGTTCATTAAATCACCACCTGCTTATCCCTGGCAGAAGAAACCCACCATGACTATGGAGATCCCAGATGGGTTTTCAAGAGCCACACGTTTGTACACAATTTCAGATAAAGTGCAAAGACAGAAGGGGTTGTGAGAAACCATCTCTTTCCTTAGATTTTTTTTTCCATATAAGATGATACTCAGAAAAATGAGCCCATGTATGCTGAAAAACATACGCATACATCATACAGAAACTCCCTTTCTCCCACGTGTACACTCACTTACACGTACAGAGAGGGGGAGGAGAGATAACATCTGTACTAGTCTATGCTAAACATCTGCAAGGGCAGGAAAAATACTGAAAATTGTATAGACCCTGCCTGGCTGTGTACCAATACCTGTGGATAAGAGTCACCCCACTGCTCTAGGGCCCTACTGTTTCAGCATCACCAGGGAGCCTGCTGAAAAACTCATCTCAGCACCCCATCCCCTGCCAAGAGCTGCTGACCTAGAGACTCTGGGGTCAAGGGGCTTTCCCTAGGTGATTCTGATACCGCTACGGTTTGAATCATTGTCTTAGATGTGAGACAAAGATGAGAATTCCCCTTCTACAGGAGTTTGAATTCAAGTAGATAAACCTCAGGTATAGGACGGTGGGCCAACTATTTAACGTCTCGGAGCCTACATTTTATTATTCATTTTTGAAGATGAGTGGTATTTCTTTCAAAAAGAAAAAAGCAGCTAGGAGTTTCCCGCGATAACCTGGGTATGCCGCCACAGGAGCGACACTGTCAACCGGTTGGACATCCAGGAGCGCACCCATCATCTCTCCCTCTGTCCGCTCTTCCTCTGTGGAAGATGATCTTCCTCTGCTCATCAGGATCCGACACACAGAAGTTGCAGTGTTCTGGGATTTCAGGTGGATGCCAGTTAGCCCATGAGACTTGAAACAGTTCCTGGGAGGGCTCCTCAGATAACGTAGGATGCCCTCTGAGAGAGGGATGGGAGAAGAGAGCGAGAGAAATTTTGAGATCCACTGGGCCTGCCCACAGGCGAGAAAAGCTGGCTGCCATCCCTGACCTCCTTCAGCTATCTCCAAAAGCTGTACATGGCCGTAATTCTTTGGATACATCTATTGTTTGTTGTTTTGCACGGTAGCAAATGCCTACAATGTTAGTGCTTCGAAGGCGCTGCAGTGGGAGGACCAAAGCAAAGACAACCTGGACCTGAGAGGAGGGTCAAGTCCAGGCTGAGCTATATAGGGCAAAAGCCTATCTCAAAACCAAATAAATAGGTAACCAGTAATAAATAAACAGACCATGTCGGAATCTCTAGAATCCACGTCGTAGCTGGTAGTCTCCCGGTAGACCGTGACTTTGCGAATCTACTCCCCTCCTTTATTCAGAGAATCTGCCTCCCACAACAAAAAGAAAGATTCTAATTCCTCCAAGTCTGATTGAAGGCCCTGGTACCCAAGCCTCTCCCTTCAAAACACCAGTGTACCCACTGTCAGGTTTTCTACTCACCTATGACCCATTTTGGGGTTCTAAATGACTACTCGAAGACACTCTGCACTTCTCAGTGTGATTTTTGCTTTGCTGTGAGCCACCTGCCCCCATGGAAACCAATCATCATTTTTTTATGCAAATCAATGGGGAAAATGATTCAATTAACAGAAAACTACTTAACAGTCATCGTGCATTGGCTTGTTTTTTTTTATTTGAATTTTAATGTTTCTATAATGTCATATAAGCCGTTTTTCTCCTCTCTTCTAGAAAATGACTAAATAGAGAAGCGAAGATAATAATGAAACCTCAGACAGGTAAAGCATTTACTGTGCTTCAAAGTCCTCTGATGTTTTATCTCAGGTCAACAGATCTGAAACTCATTCCGAGGAGAGGGAGGCAGAGCAAGCTCACACACGTACAGGGTCACACAAACCACTAGAGAAAAGCAGTAACTGGTGCTAGATGCCACCAAATGCACCCACCGAAAAATCTTTTCTTCTTTAGATAGCAGTCTGTGATTAAATATTTAATAAATTATCTAATCCTCACAAGTAAATTCGTTATTAGCAGAATTAGATCACTGTTAAAAATGTGGGTCCTCCCCCCTTTCTGTTTCCATGTCTTCCTCTCCCCACCCTCTCTCTCTTTTTCCGTCTGAATTAGAGAAACTGGTTTTGGAATTTTACCCACTCAGTTCTGAACAGGGACTTGAATTATTTGGTGAGAACCTTTTCTAAGAGCATGGGCAGCTTTCCAGACTTCTGTTTCATGATGAATATTCCTACTATTTTTGATTTCTCTTTTTGTTTTTTTCCCAAGGCCGTAACTACCCAAACTGGCTTGGATATCATTTCACTAAGTCAACTGAGCTTTGCAATGCTGCTTTCTCAGAAGCAATTCATGGAGATAGTCCCATTGACTTCCAGGTTGGGTAAAGAAAATACATCACATAAGGAGTGATAGCCAGCACTCATTCTAATGAAGTCTTAGAATACGGCACAAAAATTAAAAATTGAAAGAGGTAGCAAAGGTCTGTATCACCTTTTTAAGTCTTTCATGCCAATTTTTGTTTTGTTTTGTTTTTTTTCATTTTTGAGACAAAGTCTCAAATAGCTCAGGGTGGCCTTTAACTTGCTATGTAGCCTAGAACTCCTGTCCTCCTGAATTTTTTTCATGCTTGACTCATGGTGTGTGTGTGTGTGTGTGCGCGTGCGTGCGTGCGTGCGTGCGTGCGTCTGTCTGTCTGTCTGTCTGTCTGCCTGTCTGTCTGTCAGTCTGTCTGTCTGTGTGACCCTGGTGAACACAGATGTATGTAGGGGTGTAGGAATGTTAGATAATCGTCTCCTCTCCGATTTTGCACGAACATTCCTTAAGCAGGGAGATAAACAATAAAGTAACAACAACAACAACAAAAAGAGCTTCGAGAACTCCCTAAAACTGACCAGATTCACTAGGCCCTTCCCTGTCAGAGTAAGCAGAGGCAAAGAAGACTCAGAGTAGGCCAGCTGCCTGGAAGAACAGAAACCAGCCGAGCTGCCTACCAGTTTAGGCTACCTAGGGCACCTAAAGGAAAGGCCGATCTCCAACCTGTTGAGCTGTCTGAAGGCTGTGTACTCCAGGCTTTCGAGCTTCTGTGAGCTGTCACCCATGCTGGGGTGGGCCTTGGTGATGTAGCTGTGTTTGAGTCATCTCTGCTGCTGTAAATAATCCCTTTCCCACATTCTTATAAGGAACCCCATCACCCATACTCCTGTAAGTAACCCCAATAAAACTTACTAGTTCACTAAGTTGGATTTGGGTGGTAGCCATAGGTTGGCCTGTCATGGGCTCCTTATTTGGGATGAGTAGATGTGTTTCATTTACCAAGGAAAAGTTTTGTCACATAATAACGGGGTGCACTTTCATTCAGAAACCAGAGGAGCATTTCAGGTGTCACACCGCAGAAGACAACTACCTTGTATTTTGGAAATAAAGGTTTCTCATTGGATTAGCACACACTGACCTGTCTAGGCCCTGTGGCCAATGAGTCCCAAAGATTCTCCTGATCTCAACCCTTCTGAAGCTAGGATGACAAATGGAAACCATCATACTGGGCCTATGTAGCTCCTGGGGATGGCAGGTCCCTTTGTTTGCAGGGCAAGCATCTTATCACCAGAGCTATCTCCCCAGCTCCCTCATACTGATTTTCTCTGTGGAGCAGTTAGAGCAGAGTGCAGACTTTAAAAAGATATTAAAACTTGCTCTGGACACCCATGTTGACTATTTATTGTGCCTGGTCACATCATTGTGAGCTTGGGTAATGAAATGCTTTCAAAATAAAAATCCCATTAGTGCCCATATTAAGGTAGCAGCCAAGGAAAGAGCCACTCTCTTGAGGTTGGCATCGTCTTTAGGTTGTGTAGTCATGCCCAACACAAATTAAGGAGGGATGATGTGGCCGCAGCAGTGTCTGATCTCATCCTGCAATAGTCGTTAACCCAAGCCCGGTGTGCTGGAAACAGAAGGCAAAACAGCAAATAAGATATACGCCTTCTCTCCAAAAAGCTGCCGTCTAATTGAAATTTCTTTTGCTGAGCTTGGGTTTATTTGAATTCTAGTTATTTCTCTTATTTAAAAAAAAAAAAAGTGATCAGTACCAGGAACATGGCTCAGCAGGTAAAAGCCAGACACCCAACCCTGACACCCCAAGTCTGATCCTGGAAATCCCATAAAAAGCCTGATATGACAGCATGCTTCTGAAATTTGCTTTTGAAATCCCAGTCCTCCTGATGTGAGGAGCAAGGCAGGATGGGAGAATCAGCTAGAGGCATACAGGACAAGTTAACCTAGGGTACACAGCCTAGCATCAGAAATGAGAAGACAGACTCTACCTCATAATACAACAGAAGGTGAGAACCAACTCCTAAAAGTTATCCTCTTACACACACACACACACACACACACACACACACACGCACATTATACACACATAGAGATACACAAGTGCACACACATGTACACACAGGCATGAACATGCAAACACACGCATACACACGTGCACGCACATACAAACACATGCACACACATTACACACTGCACATACATATACATAAGTACACGCATACGCTTGCACACATATGAACACACACACACACTTAGCTGGTATATACCCAAGTCAAAGTTAACATCAAGCTCTATCACACTGTGCCCTTTGCCAAGGAGATGTGTTTAAGGGGAAACTAATGGTGGCATGAATTCCCAGGAGAAAGAGACGAGGCTTCCTGAAGCTGTATTCACTGTAGTCAGCATAAAAAGCTCTGCCCGAGGTCTTCAATAGCTTTATGGCACAAGTGTTTAGTCCCTCTCCTGGGGGATTGTATTCAGGGGGATTCCTGAGATACAGAATGGAAAAAAAAAATGGATGGCAAGTTACAACAGATTCCCCACACTTGACTTTAAAGAAAGTCACACAAATCTCTTGCCCTGCTCACTCAACCAGGACAAGCCTTTCCATGGTGTGGCTATGTTTTCTCTCTCTCCCTGCCGTGAGTTTTAAAGCTGACGTGCATGTTTCCAAAGACTAAGCTGGCAATGCGCCCATCTCAATATAAATATGTTTTATTAAGTATAAACTACGCAGGCTCCCAAACACATCTAAATGTGCTCCTACAGATACTAGACCAGTTTTCAGAAATCACCAAAGCAAAGCAGCTTCCCGTTTCTGGAAAGCCAGGGAGAGGACAATCAGACAAGCGTTCTGTTCCCCAGCCAGTCTCTGAACAGGGCATCTTAGTGTGTGCGCTGGCATAAGCCGAGGAGAGTGGTGGTCTTCTGATTTTTATTTCTGCTTCTTTCAAAAGGAAAACATTCCTTTCAGCCTTAAATTTCTCTACCCTGGTCTCTAGTCTGAAGACCACATCCTCTTTGAGGACTTGGACAGTTTCTGTGGAGCCATGTTTAAATTGAGTGAAAAGTTAACGGCCCTTCATAAAAGTCGCATTGTTTTTGCAGTCAGGTAGTTCCAAGCCGGTTCAGCTTTTTCTTTCCATGGGAATAGTCAGAGAGGGAAAAAAGGACCTTTGTTGAATTTTGTTTTGTTTTGAGACTAGTCAATTGGTTCTTTCTGCCATTCATTTTGGGGGCGCCAATCCTTCTGAAAACAACCACAAAATTCAGGCAGAAGTACTGAAGAAGGAAAGAAGGAAGGAACCTCTACACAAATCCAATTTGTCATTATCTGGAACTGAGTTGTGTTCCCTGTCCCAAAACCTAGTACCTAGTGGGATCCTGCCCAAGACTCCTTATTTTATACATTCTCAGTGTCTGAGTGCAGAGGGGCACTGGGAGAGCCCTGGTGCCAAAGTCCTCTTTCCCAGGGGACCCAGGGAACTCAGGTCCCTGGATTTCCTCTCAGGTGACTTCTTACCTACAGACTTTCTGTGCCGATACTTGTTTGGTTTCAGATAAGCTGCTGAGATGGCGATTGCTCTCAATTGGTCTGTTTATCAGCGCAACTGCTGCAGCTTTCTTTCGGGACACAGGGTAGGTTCTCCGTTTATCTATATATTAGAGTGTGTTCTTCAGGTGTGGACTTAACTTTGCCCTCCACTTCCGGCAGCAGTTCACCTTCCTTAACTAGGGTGCACGTTGTTTGAGCATGCACACACACTCACACATACACACACACACACACACACACACACACATACAGAGAGAGGGGGGAGGGAGAGGTGCTCAGAGCTCAGCTTCAAAGTTTCTTCTTTACCAGCTCACAAGCTCAAGCACAGAAAGAGTCTAGGTTCCCCTAAAAGGAAAGGCATCCTAGACCAAGTACAGTCCGGGAAAAGAAAAGGAAAGGAATAAAACAGAGAGAGACAATGAGAATAGAATTCTTGGTGAATTCGAGAGACAAACAAGAAACAGCGTGAGTGACTACAGTGGTCCAGCCTAAGGCTCTGCTCTTTTCTTTGCCATTTACCTTCAGAGGTTAATGACACTTGAGATCAGTGGTTGCTGGTATATCTGCCTCAAAAGAAAATCTCTAGTTTTCCTTCATCCTGCAGTGCAAGGATTTTAGAAGGCAGCTTGGTACCATGTGACTAAAATACCACACACTGTAAATAAATAGCATTGCCATTAGTGAATGAAAAGCTACCATTACAAAGTGAACAACCTAGACAACAATGAGGACCCAAAGAGAGACATACATGGATCTAATCTACGTGGGAAGTACAAGAAGACAAGATCTCCTGAGTAAATTGGGAGCGTGGGGACCATGGGAGAAGGTTGAAGGGGAGGGGAGAGAAAAGGAGGGGAGCAGAAAAAAATGAATAGCTTGATAAAATCAATTAAAGAAAACCCCAAAGTGAACAAATATTGATACAGAATCCCTACAGGGATCTCAAGATATTTAGGATAAAGACATGAGATCTGGACATGAATTGTCAGAGGGGTAGTTTCTATGTTCAGGAATCAACTTTCATTATCCTAAGAGACTCTTAATTAAAGCAAAAGACGGAAACACAAAAAAGGAAAAATGAAATATTAACAAAGGAAATGTATAAATAAAGAAAGAGTATACATTGCAAAATAAATTCTATTTGCCCAACTGTGAGACCCAAGGAACATTATTTTCTGTCCCTAACTGCAAAGGAGATTGGAGTTGGGACAACAAAGAGTTTGCTTGGAATTATAACCACTTTCTTGTGACACCCACTCGCTTTTCAATGTAAAAAAAAAAAAAACTGTTTATTGTTGCCATGGTGAGCATTGAAGGGCAGCTTTGTAGAGTCAGTTTTTTCCGTCTACCTTTACACCGCTTCCCAGAACCAAACTCAGACTGTCTTTCTCACCCAGCAAGCATCTTTCCCCCACTGAGCCATCTTCCTGGCCCCATTTGCCATTTTTTACAGATGACTGGGAATTCGGCACCGCAAAGCAATTCCCTCAAGGTTAGTGAGAGAACTAGGGGCCGAGCTCTCTGACTCAAGCCGTGTCCACTGTGTCAAGTGATTTCAAGGCAACACTGAAAATTCAGACGTCAAAAGTAAATAAACACATAGAACAAGATGCTCATGGCTTCATTTAAACACATCTAGGCCAACAGCCACGCAAGTACTCTAGTGCAAAGGAAAGACACATTGTTTCTATTAGACAAGGTAAGCTAAGCTCGGCAGCAGCTGTAAAGAGACGGAGGTCTCGGTGATACTTGGTTCTTATTGACAAAACATGAATTGGAGGCCAAGCGACCCTAAACAATAGTTTTCTTTAGTAACTAAAGAGCACTATGCTCTTCATTACCCGGACTTGGAAATGGCTCACTGGCCAAAGCTAATCACTGGCCCCTGCCTTTCTGTGAGGGAAACTGGTGGACATGCAAAGCCCCGAATACTAGCTGAGAAGTAATATTCTATGCATTCTGACTTCCTTTACATCACTGTTATACTTTTAATATCCATGGCAATGGTACACTATGGAATTCCCTTGCAGCCATTGGGAGAGGCCACCGTGAAGCCAGTTGCAAAACACTTTCCACCACTCAGCACCAGCAAGGTGAGTCACGTAGGAATCTTCAGAGGCTGCTAGGTCACCATTACAAGTCGATAAGGACATGCAGGGCTGCCCGTTCCAGTTTGGTTTGGTTTGGTTTTCAAGACAAGGCTTCTCTCCCGACTGTCCTGGAATTCACTTTGTATCCCTGGCTGTGTTCAAACTCGCAGAGCTCTACCTGCCTCTGCCTCCTGAGTGCTGGGATTACAGGCATGGGTCACCATGCCCCAGCTTCCCTTTCTACTCAGAAAAACTGTTCACGTCTGCCTTTTCAAACCATTGTACCTGATGATCCCCAGACAGGAAAATTCTTATTTCAATTGTTTTAAAACTGCTTACTTACTAATATTTTCAATTTCCAGTCGCCTTCCTTTGTCAAGTCAGACGTGCCTTTCTTAAAGGGTCTTTAAGAACTTTTTTTATAATTGGGCAGTGAGGACACACCCCTTTAATCCCAGCACTTGGAAGGCAGAGACAGGTGGATCTCTGTGAATTCAAGGCTAGCCTGGTCTTTAAGAGCTAGTTCCAGGACAGGCTCCAAAGCTACAGAAAAAAACCTGTCTTGAAAAACTCAAAAAACAAAAAACAAAAAAAAAACCAACAACCATGTTTTATGTTTTCATTGATAATTTGATATGTGTGTGCAACGTATCTCAATAATATCTGAGACAAGGTACCCACACTTATTCTTCCATTTTCTTCAAATCCTCCTCCTTCCAGAGAGGGAATCTCAGTAAGGCTTTGGGAAGGTGTACATCCAGTTTCAAAGGTCAAGCCGCTGTAGAGGGTAGGGCTTCTCTGCCTTTCGAACTTGATGCTCCGGAGACTCACAAGGGACTGTGAAGATACACCTCTGGAAACCATGGCAGATGAGCACAGGTGGCTACCACGGATAACACATCCACCTCAGCTGCGTGTCGTGAAAAGGTGTGAAGAAGAGGTCTTAGAAAAAAAATGATCTCAGGAGTAACCACTTGAAGTCGTTCAATCAAGCATTAACAAAGATTAACCCCAAGACTGGAGACGTACCTCTGTGCTTAAAGTACTTGTTGTATATGAGTGCAGCAGAGTTCAGATTCCCAGAATCCATGTAAAATATGCCTGAGAGGTGTGGTAACCCACCTGTCCTTCTAGCCTGAGACAGAGGTTCACAGAACAAGCTGCCTAGGGGGACAAGCCCTACTGGTGAGCTCTGGGTTAAATTAAGAGACATGCCTCAATGAATAAGATGGAACCAACCGAGGATGATTCCAAACATCAACCTCTGGTCTCCCCAAGCACACTCCCAAGCCTGCCTGTGGACCTGTGTATGCATGTGTCTATGTTCCTGCAAACATACACAGAGAGAGAGAGGGGGGAGGGGGAATGAATAATAAGGCACCCCTCCCAAACAAAACATAAAACAAACAAAAAGAAGGAAGAATACTTAAGTGTACGTATGAATGGATTCATGGACTACCTAAGACAGAATTCACAGATGGCTCCCCTTGGGAAGATGATAGCAACAGACAGTCAGGAAATAAGGAGAAGAAACTGCATTTGCTTTAGAGAATGTCGGTTCAGAGCTGGAGAGATGGATTAGCGGTTAAGAGCACTGGTGGCTCTTCCAGAGGTCCTGAGTTCAATTCCAGCAACCACAAGGTGGTTCACAGCCATTTCTAAAAAAGTCAGTTGGAAGGAGATGATTAAATATGAAGTCAAAAAGAAAACTGCAATGGTAGGTTTCCATTGCCGAAACCTGGCCATGGAATTGATGATTGACCAGCTGCTTTTGAAAATCAGGATACAGCACTGGAGAGTGTCATCTACCAGTCTGGGTCCACTGAGCGAGAGACAACCAAGTACAGAGGTAAGGAAGACCCAGCTCTTGGAAGATTTCCTTTTATAAAATGCTTTGTTTGTGGGAGATGGGACATGATTCCACATTCTATCTTGATAACCCAGAAAGAGTTGATGCTGGTAGTGGTGGCTCTGTGGAACATTATAAGATGGATTATCCTGGAGGTAGAATTTAGATCCAATGTTCAGAGTTGGCCACTTGGCAAAGGAGAAGTGATAAAAATAGGAAAAAATTCTGGATTTTTTTTTTTTTTGCAGAAACCCTAATGCAAAAGATCCCCAAAGATGCTCACTGTTTATAAAGGGAATTCAGTTGCTAACTACAAACTCATTGTTCGTTTCCAAAGTAGACCATCTCTACAAGCTGGAGCTGAACTCTTTGGAGATAAGACTATGGAGATAAGACTGTTCTGATGGTGGCAGAAAAAAAAAATCAGTGCCCTGAATTCTATCTAGAACTTCTACCACTGTTTAAAGAAATGTATGGGATGATGCAACTCCAGTCTCTAAAACACATTTTGTTTTATGGCATTCTCTATACCTGATTTCTAACTAACAATCCTTCTGCCTCGGGCTCCTGGATGCTGAGATTATAGACAGGTATCTCTGTGCTCATTTCCTTTCTGATATTGTAATACAATGGTCTGACTAAAACCTCCTTGGGAAGGGAAAGGTTTATTTTGGTTCTCAATTCCAAGTCATAATCTATCATTGAGGGAAATCAGGGCAGGAACTCAAGGCAGGAACCTGGAAGCAAGACCCACAAAGAAATTCTGATTGCTGGATCACTCTTTGGCTCCGTTACAGGCTCAAGCTTAGCTAGAGTTCTAATACAGCTAGGATTTCCCTGCCTAGGGATGGTGCTGCCCACAGTGAGCTGAGCCCTCCTGGTATATTAATAAGCAGCACAATCCTACACAGACAAGCCCACACCTCAAACTGATCTAGGCAGTTTCTTCATCAAACGCTTCCCACCAAATGACTCCAGGCTATTTTAGTCTTTCAAAACTAACCAGAACAACCTCCATGCTTGTCTAACTAAATACATAATTTAGGGGTGGCAAGCTATCTCATGAATAAAAGACCCTTACCTTCAAGCCTGACAGCTTAATTTTGATTCCTTAAACCCACACTGTGGAAAGTGAGAACCAGTTCTCCAAGCGGAGAACCACCTCCACTTGTACACTATGACGCATGCCCATAAACACACACACGTGCACACACACATGCACACACCAAATAAATAAGTGTGATCCTTTTGAAAACCAATTTTTTTCCAAGGCAGGGTTTCTCTGTAGCTTTGAAGCCTGTCCTGAAACTAGCTCTTGTAGACTAGGCTGACCTCAAACTCACAGATACACCTGCCTCTGCCTCCACAGTGCTGGGATTAAAGGCGTGCGCCACCACTGCCCGGCAAAAACCAATTATGTATTGAAATGTACCATCCCAAACAAAGCATGTGGTCTTTCATCTACAGCTATAAATTTGCATTTAAAATTTTATTATTAAAGTGTATTTTGTTATAGTGCTTTCTTAATCAGAGTATCAATTTAGTATAATAGAAATATATTTATAAGGTGCCACAAAATCTGCAATTTTTAAATTACGTTTGCTATTTTCTTATTTTTCCAGAAGAGATGAAGTCCTTAGACTTGGGTTTCAGGTTCCAGTGGTCAGTGATCAAGACCAAGTAGAAAAAGAAGAATTCTGTTCCTCCTCCTGAAGCTTCGCCATTTTCATTCATCCACACAGCCAGGCTCTGATTAAGAGAGAGACTTCTGGTACTTTTGAATGTCTTGCAGACAACAAAAAGCTCAAACTGGCTTCAACTGTTTTGGCTCAAGTAACCAGAAACAACCACATAAGAAGAGTCTGCGTAGGGAGGAGGCCAACTCACAGGTCTGGGAGGAGGGGCGGAGTTCTGATGAGCTGACCACACACCTTGATCCATCTGCGCCTGAAGGAAATATATGATTGTGTAAGCAATAAATCAGAAGGCTTTTTAGTGCACTGTATAATGTGCTGTTTGCTTAGACAAGCTGGATATTAGTTTCTATTGTTTACAGCTAAAAAGAACCCTGGCCAGCAACAGGCTGAAGTGTTCCTGCTTGCCTTACAGACCAGGAGAAGACATGAGAAAAAGACTTTGAACCAAAGAAGAACAAAATCAAATTTTCCCATTAAAAGCATCAGTGGAGCCGGGCGATGGTGGCGCACGCCTTTAATCCCAGCACTCGGGAGGCAGAGGCAGGCGGATCTCTGTGAGTTCTAGACCAGCCTGGTCTACGGGGCTAGTTCCAGGACAGGCTCCAAAGCCACAGAGAAACCCTGTCTAGAAAAACCAAAAAAAAAAAAAAAAAAAAAAGCATCAGGGGTCTGGTTTCTTGGTCCTTCTGAAATGGCATTCATTCATTTATTCCACTAATAGATGCCATCCACTGCATCGGTGGGGTCAGGTATAGACACTTGAGGAGCGATGGTGATGGAAGGTCTCTGTTGTGAGGCTTATGTTCTAGGAGAGGAAAAAGACAATAGGGTTGGGGACGGGGCTCAGTGGGTAAGAGTGCTTGCTGCTGCATAAGCACAAAGACCCCTAAAATCTACATAAAATAAAAGGTCAGGCAGGGTCATGCGTGCGCTTGCAACTTCAGTGCCGTGGGAGATAGAGACAAGAGGATCTCTGGGACTTGGTTGACCATTAGCCCAACTTCGAATTCAATGAGAGACCCTGCCTCAAGGGAATAAGGTAGACGGTGACAGAACAGCACACCTGATATCCTCCTCTGGCCTCGACGCCCGTTTGCAGACATGAACATCCACATATATGCATGCTCATACAGCACACAGACACAATACCCTACATACATACACACACATGTACATAGACAGCAGTCAAACGATCAGAAGTCTGGTCGTTGACCAGATGAGAAAGTTTGGTGAGTAATCTCCAACTTTCCAGATCAAACCAGCGAGCTTCGTAGTCATAAACCCTGAAAGAGAATCAGGTTCTTCCCGGAAGCCATGTGTTCTACTCTTACCAGGTCTGCTGTAGAGAATTTCCACTTGGTATTGAGGTGGGTGAGCCATTGGATTTCATTGGCTAAGACAGGAGTAGACAGACTGAAAAGAGATGAAGGGGGGAGTATAGCCCCTTCAGTGCTTATAGGTCATAATACTTCAACTACCTGATGGGTTAGACGAGCAACAGTTGCTTTCAGTGACTCCAAGAGCAACCAGGAGCATCATCCATCACTCGAGTCTCCACTGTAGACACTGACCACAACAGTTGACTCGAAGCACATGGTGCATGTGTCTTGTGCATGCGTGGGCATGTGTGTGTGCGTGTGCGTGTGCGTGTGCGTGTGTGTGTGTGTGTGTGTGTGTGTGTTGAATTTGTTCTTAACTAATTTCATAGCTAAAGTTCATGGCACGATTACTAGTTCTATCACTAGTATTCACTAGTTCTATCACATGAATGTGCTCATCAGAGGAGAAAGTATTTCTTTTTTACTGTTGGGTTATTCATTTCCCCAGGGCTAGATTCCAGAGAACCGGTACACCTCCTGGCCCAGGGTCCTGAAAATATTCAGGCTCTTAGATAGTGCTCAGTAAAATGAGGGATGAGTAAGGGATTTCTAACATGTGTAGAGGGTAATCAAGGCACACTTAATGAAAACAGAGACATCCGACCGGAACTCAGGAAGGTTCTAAGAATTTCAAAAGTGGCATTAAGACAGCACAGTCTGGAAGGAGTGACGATGGTTCATCAAGGTAAGAGACTACAGTTGGAAGAAAAACCAAGGATAGTCTGAGAGCTGGATTTACGTGGGCGCACACAGGATGTGGGAACACAATAGAACAACCACCAGCAGGATGGCTCATTGGGAAAAGAGGCTTGCCGCCAAGCCTGAAGATGGAATCTCAATCCTTAGAACCCACACAGTGGAAGGAAAGAGCTGACTCTTGCAAGTTGTCCTCTGACAAGCAGCCAAGCAACCAGTCTAAAAAAAAAAAAAAAGTAATTAAAACATCTACTGTACACAGCATCCCACCCTAAACCCATGCTAGAGAAGAGTACAACGCTGGACAAACTAGACAAACTCCTCTCTAAGCAAGGGTTCAAACTCAGCATCATTGGATATAAGTGCACTCGGGTGTATGAGAGCAGAACTTCGTATCTGCAGTATATTTCCACAACCTCAATAGAATGGCGGGAAAAAAAATGAGACATGAAAGTGGAGGGAAAGTCTACAAAGTACTCCTTGAAACTAAAGTTCATATAAACATGGAAGACTGTCACAGATTCAAAGAAAGATGGAGACATGGCAACCGAAGGCATTGTAGCATTTTGACCTCAACCCTGGAAAAGCAAGCAAACCAAAGGAAGGTCATTAGCTCCTAAAACTCACGTGTAGTTTAGTTAATAAGTAAGGTGCTAAGGCTGTTCTCTTAGATTTGGCAAATAGACTACAACAGGATAACAGCCTTCCAGAGAATTAAAACAGTGTGGGAAGTGTGTTGCTTTCCAACTTTTCCATAAATTTTAATTATTCCAAAAACTTTGAAATTTGTTTTAATTAATTTCTTTAGAAAGCCAGGTGTAATTGTACACATCTGTCACCCCAGCTCCAGCAGGCCCACCCCCGAGGCAAGGTGGAGGGGCCTACACTCCCTTGTACTACAACCAGTGAGGGGCAGAACCAGTTCTCCCATTCTCAAGATCCTGGGACCAGCAGGTCTCAAGGGGAGGGAACAGAGCATCTTTCTCTTATTCATGCCACCTCATGGCAGATGAAAGGGAACACGATCAGCTCTCCTGCCCTCGTACCCTCCTGGCTGGCTCACCTGCACCCCTGCCAAGAGAATCAGCACTGCTGTGCATGCTCCCTGGGTGAGGTGCAATGCCAATTCTGCCACTCTCATGACCTCAAGGCCAGGTCTCCCATCCACCATAGGCTACGAGGGGCAGGAAACTGGAGAGGACTTCTCTTCCTAGCCCACTCCACAGCGTGGCAAGTGAGAATGGGGCCAGATCTCCGATACTTTCATGGGGGCAGATCACCTGTGCCCCTGTCAATAAGGTCGGCTCTACTCTGCTGCCAGGGCGAGGTACAGGGCCCTCTCTTCCGAGTGCTGCAGCCAGTGAGGGGCAGAGTCGCCTCTCCTGCTCTTGTGACCCCCATGACCAACTTCAGCAAGGGACGAGGAACAAGGGTGTAGCATCTCTCCCTTGCTCACGCCACTGAAGGACAGACGACAGTGGGGTTCACTCTCCCACTCTCACACCTTCAGGGCCGGCTCCCCTGTACCCAGGCAACAGGGCACAGGGCTACTGTCCTGAAGGAACAATTCTTACGTGGCAAGTTTCGGGCTCTTGCCAGCATCACAGACCTGCTGGCAAGGTCAGCTGAGAGAGCTTCAGTCCCAGTGGGGCGAAAGGAAGGCAAAGTCATTTGTTCCCTGAACAGTCTGAATGGGACCGTATTTCTAGTGTCATCCTTTCTCTTCTTAAAATGCTCATTAGAAGTCCGTTGTCTTGCAGACTTCACAAAGAACTAGGCTAGAGAGCCACCGGTCACAAGATACCCAGGTGAGCAGACAGTGCTGAGAACCTGACCGCTGGATCTTGAAACGATCTTTTTAAGTTGAAAAATAAAAAAATATGTGTGAGTAAGTCACTTCGTTGGAGATCAGATTTCTCATCTATACAATGGGGGGACCAGCAATACACCATCCTGTCTTTTACGATGCCATCTCTGTCACCCAGGTCCCCACTTAATAACAGTCTCAGTTCTGAAATATTGCATCCTTGACATGGACTTGGTGCCCCAGGGACAAATTCTGCTGCTTTGGTCACTAAAGTCCTGAATTTAAAACCCCAGGTAGCTCTCACCCTCCCCAGTGGAACTATTCCAGCCCTGTTGTTCACACCACCCGCCTCCCTCAAGAACCATAGTTGTTTAGAACCAAATCACTAGGGAGCCAGATAATGAGGCTTTGAAATTACCAACATTACTCAAGCCCAAAGCTCAGATGGCTGCATTCAGAGCTTCCCACTATGGAATGAGAATGGCGTGAAGATGCCAAATGCTACCTTTCCAAAACTGGAAGGAGGAGGGAAGGGAAGCTGGACCATTGCTGTCACTGCTCAAATAGAAGCAAAGACAGCAGGGAAAGGGGGCGTGTCTACAAGGCCATCCAGAAAAGGAAGAAACCCCCACCCTGCTTGTCTTCCTCACTTACCTGCACCCTAATGAGGGCTCTGTGAGGCCATAGAACACAGGTTGTTGTTTCAGAGAAAGACGCTGAGTCCATAGATTGTGGGCACCCAGAGTGTGGATAGATACCAAAGAGCCTGGTGTAGCACCCAAAAGGAAAAGTCCTGTGTCGCCCAGCTCTCAACTGGATGTCTAGAGACAAATCAGAACCTTTCTCCACTTCAGTTTTCTCCTCTACAAAATGGCTGTAAGGGGCTGGAGAGATGGCTCAGTGGTTAAGAGCATTGCCTCCTCTTCCAAAGGTCCTAGGTTCAATTCCCAGAAACCACATGGTGGCTCACAACCATCTGTAATGAGGTCTGGTGCCCTCTTCAGGCATGCAAGCAGACAAAATACTGTATACATAACAAATAAATATTAAAAACTCACTTTAAAAAATGACTGTAAGGCAATATAGAAAAACAATGTTCACAAAGGAATAACAAATGCAATGATAGTGATACTAAGTGTATGTATGTGTACATGTTTGAGTGTGCAAGTGTATGTTCATGTATCTGTGTATATGTGTGTTTGTATATATATATGTATATGTATATGTGTCTGGGTGTGTACATACGTATATATGTATGTATGTATGTATAGTTTGTTGGGGGTTTTTTTCCTCTGTGTTATAGCTCGGACTGTCCTGAAACTAACTCTGCAGACTAAACTGACCTCGAACTCACAGACATCTACCTGCCTCTGCCTCCCAAATACTGGGATTAAATGTATGCGCCACCACCGTCCAGCTCCCATTTTATTATCCTAAGAAAGGATCTCCCACTAGACCAGAAGCTCGCCATTTTTGGCTAAGCTAGTTGGCCACAGTTCAGCTATCTCTACCCCGAGATGCTTTGGGCGATTTGGAATGCTGGAGATTTGAACTCAGGCCCTCACACTTGCAGAACAGGTCCTTCTTCCTCACTGGGCCACTTCCCCTGCTCATAACTACCTGCGATTCGATCAATATACAGTGTATACTTGTAGATGGGCATGGTGGTCCACGCCTTTAATTCCAGCACTGGGGAGGCAAAGTCAGGTGGATCTCTGAGTTCCAGGCCAGCCTGGTCTACAGATAGAGAGTTGCAGGACAGCCATAGCTACACAGAGGCATCCTTTCTCAAAAAGAAACAAAAAAAACAAAATAAAAAAAAAAAGTATACTTGTATCATCAAAACATCAGACTGGATCTCCAAAACCTATACGCAACAAAGCATCAAGCAAGTAAATAAGAACAGTGGTATAGACATGGTGGCTGGATCATGACACAGAGCAGCCTACGAGTAAAATGAAAGAAGGCATCAGGCTCTTGACCATCCCATTGAGCACATGTACATCGGAAGTTGCGTCAGGGACTGACGCACCACCACTGTCCAGCTCTTATTTTATTATCCTAAGACAGGATCCCTCACTAGACCAGAAGCTCATTCCACTCCAGTATTTGACTTAAAGATGTCTCACTAGCATCCACGGAGCACTAAGAGCTCTTGATGGGCTCCCTGGTTTCCGGGCAACTCCCTTTCTTTCATTTTCTCCTTTCTTTCCTTCCTTCTTTTTTCATCCCAGGAAAAAGTGTCAGGGTGTCACTTCAGACACACAACACTTCTGTGTGAGCGGCAAAGAAATCCACGGATGATTGGCTCACAGAAGGTGACCTGCTAACTCAGGCACCTTGCTTTATGGCCCATTCTTTACAGCCCCTTCAGCTCAGCTTTACCCAGTCCCCTGAGACAAGACCCAAATGCTGAGGGCGGGTGCAGCTGTTGTTTCCTTTAAGACAGAGACCCTCCTGCTGATCTGAAACAGTAACGTCTTGGTATGAGATAGCAGGACCACAGCAGAGCTCTGGTTCTCCTGGGCTTTCCTCATGATGGACAAGACTAAAGAACATGATTCATTTTCCCAGCCAGAAAGACGTCATTCTGTTTTTCAAATTTTTATTACATTTATTGATTTTGTGTGTGTGTGTGTGTGTGTGTCCATTTACACACATGCATGTATGCCCCGGTGTCAAGGTCAGAGGGCAGCCTGTGGAGTTGGTTCCCTCCTTCCACAATAGGGTCTTGGGGACCAATGCAACACTATTTCGGATACTTTCATTTTGTCTTCCTGGTGAATGCCTTTCCCCTAAGCTAAGTCCAATAAGCCACATAGCCACACTCTTCCGTCTCTCAAAAGACTTTTTTGTTTTTGAGGGCATGGGTGGTTTCACTATATACATCAAGCTGCATCCAGCTCACAGATCTCTGCCTCTTTGTCCCACCAGACCTGGCTCCTCTAGCATTCTTATCCATAGATGTATTTGATGGCAAAAAGGCTTTCTACCTACCAACTCTGGCTCCGCATTTCATTTTTTCCCTTTGCTGGGTCATTCAAAGATATGTCTACAGAACTATTAAAGTACAGATGGGATTAAGGAGACAGTTGTTGAAAGAAACATGGCAGCATGCAAGGAGTAAGAAGAAATGGCATTTACTGAGCACTTACTAAGGAGCAAAACTTAAAGAATGTTATGAGAGTTATTCTCTCAGTCAGTTCTCTCAAGAGTTCTACAAGCTGGTGATGGTGCACACCTTTAATCTCAGCACCCAAAAGGCAGAGGCAGATGACTAGCTATTCAGACCAGGCTGGCCTTGAACGCACAGAGATCCACCTGCCTCTGCTTCCCAAGTCCTGGGATTAAAGGTATGTGCCACCATACCTGGCCACTAGGTGAGTTCTTAAACATGCTCAAACTGTGCTTAACTCCTTGGAAACACATAAAGAAGAATGAGAGCTTTCTGCTTAACACATTTGAGTGTGTAGACAGAGAGAAAATACTGGGAATCTCTCTGTCCTCACAGCATGTTCTTGGGTTTGAATCTATGATGCCACTTGAACACCACGATCAGTATCTTAAGCCCCTTTGCACATGAAAGAGTAGACCAGGCTGGGCAGTGGTGGTACAGTGGGGGCCTTTAATCCCAGCACTCAGGAAGCAGAGGCAGGCAAATCTCTATGAGTTCAAGGCCAGCCTAGTCTACAGAGCTAGTTCCAGGACAGGCTCCAAAGCTACAGAGAAACCCTAACTTGAAAACCCAGATATATAGATAGATAGATAGATAGATAGATAGATAGATAGATAGATAGATAGATAGATAGACAGACAGACAGACCAAGCACTCTCCTGCTTCTCCCGATATTCCCTACAGCAGGTTCTAACTTAAGGTTTTCACAGGGAAGAAATTCTGCCTGTAAACTTAGCTGAAATAAACATCTGGAACAACCCTCCCCCACTCCAGCACACCCCAAGGCTTCTCCAATGGTAGCTTTCATTAGCTTAGGTCCTATGTTACATGGACCAGGAAGGAGCTGTCTCCAGCAGCCCTCTTGATTATATTGCTAGCTCTAACCATCATTTACAGGAGGGTGGGTCCCTAGTCTAAGAATGCAGGGGGGCGGGGAGCAGGGGGGCTAAGAATTGATAGTCTTAGAATACGTCCTTCTCTCCTATCTGCAAATCCCATTGTCAACAGTTTTATTGAGGACATTGCAACTGCACCGTTTTTTTTTTAATCCTCACCAGTAAATGCTTTTATTCTGCCTTTCTTGAGATCCTTTAGAAAAATACACTCACGCTGCAACATCTATTTTTAACGGGTGAATCTATTAGGTTTCTGCTGTTTCCGTAATTATTATTGTTGTACTCGCCACCAGTCAAAGAAATACCTTAGTAAAGCAAAGTGTATATTTTGGAATGAGAGCAAGCCCAGTGCGGAGAGGGCTCTGGCTAACTTAGCACTCTTCCGTGTGCCAGAGACAAAGCATACATGGTCATCTTCCTTGCCTCCAACTTAACACTGTGCATCAGAGCCTTAGTGATCTTTTTGACGTGGTGATTCAACTTTGACTCTACTCTATGATTCAAACAGAATCCCCACATACTGAAAAAAAAAATTATTCTTAAAGGTATTCACGTCGGTATTATTTACCAAAGCAAATCTGTGGAGCAATTACACACTACTTTTTTGATCAACTTGAGCGTACGTGCTTCTGAAATGAGCACCAAATGATACTTTTTAAAATAAAGTGGTTACGTGAGCTATTTTACAATTACCATTAAACGATTTCATAATCATTTAAAATTTTGCCTTCAATTATACCAGCAAATTTTATAATGTAGTATTATTAAATAGAGGGGGAAAAGGATATAAATGTGTATTGTGGGGTGATTACCACTACATTAGAATGACAACGTAAAAGAAAATTTAGAAATCACTAATTAATGCTACTTTGGAAGGTACGGAGTTGTTCTGAGATAAGTAGGCAGGTCTGGGAAGCCTCTCACAAAATCCAGAAAATGAAAAAAGTGTGTCACTGTGGGGGTGGCTTTGAGGTCTTCTATGCTCAAGCTACACCCAGTGTCACAGTTCATTTCCTGTTGCCTGTGAATCAAGATGTATAACTCTCAGATTCTTCCCCAGAACTATACCTGCCTACATTCCACCATGTTTCCCACCATAATGGACAAACCTCTGACACTGTAAGCTACCCCCAAGTAAATGAAATTGGCAGGTAAATTGGATAGAACTAGGAAAAAAATGAGGTAACTCAGACCCAGAAAGACAAATAAGGTATGTATTTGCTTATATGTAGAGATAAAAATTTAAGTCATTGATAACCAAGCTACAATCTGTAGAGCCTATAAAGGATGCATATAGAGTAAGGGATGGGGGGCAGATAAATATTCATAGGAAAGGGAAATAGGATAGGTATAGGTGGATGGTTGGGGAACTAGAATAAGAGGATGAAATGAGAAGGTGGAGGGGGGGACAAAAGGGGAAATACAGAAAAACGGTTAAAATTAAGGGTCATTTGAAGGGCAGTATGGGAAACTAATACATACAAGCTTCCTAAATGAAACAGATAAACATGAAAGCGATCTAATGAAATTGCCAAATAATGCAGGAGACAGAACCCCAGCTGGCCATCGCTTGTCACCAAATAAATCTTCCACTACTGAGACTGGGTTACATCTAAATGAGATGTCAGTCAAAGCTGGTTCCAAACAACTGAGGTTATTGCTAAGACTATAGATTGCTCCCCACAATCTATGAGTAATGTTCAATTGCTGAAGAAAACACCTACACAACTCGTTGAGTGTGGAGAAGTCAAACAGGTGTCTACATAGAGACCTTACCCCTATGTGCTAGCATCTTTGGTACAGGAACTCTGCATGGTACCAAAGGAGAAACTCAAACACCAACCTAGCCACAAACCCTTTGATCTACAATGGTGTCCTGCCTGCAAGATACGCTACAACAAAATCATCCCATGTCTGGTTTGATTTCAAGCCCACTCTACAAGATAGAACCCATATGCAACAGTGCTTGGGTGACCAAAAACATAAAACTAGATAGCCCAGGGACCTAGGGACGAACCAAATACTACTGTTCTAGAGCAAATAAACAAACAGAGCAATAAAATGACTCCTAATGACTTTCTACTATATTTACATATGAGTGCTTTGTTCAGCCATCATCAGAAAAACTTGCCCCTGCAGCAAATGGGAACAAATACCTATAGCCAGAAATTATGCAGGGAGTGAGACAGGGATAACAGGTAATTTAGTGTGAACTTATTCACACCAATAATAATAATAATAGTGAGTAATAGAGTGAATACTTGTGAGCTATTACTTATGGACAATTTACACTGGTATAATTTCTTGTATATTGATACAAGTTCAAATTGTATTGGCTATTTCTGTTTACAATGTTTGTATACCTATGCAAAGTTATTTTGTAATATTGTATGCATGCATGTTTAAGACATTTTAAATACTGAAACAATTTTAAGATATATTTATCTTATTGAATTATATATTTCTACCTCTGATTAAGATGGGTTTCATTGCATCTCCGGGAATTCACTCTGTAGACCAGGCAGTCCTCAAACTCACAGAAATCCTCTTACCTCTGCCTCCTGAGTGCTGGGATTAAGGTGTGTGCCACCATTGCTTGGCTGTGTGTTGTTTTTTTAAAGAGACAGAAAGGGGTATATCTGATTGGAAGGGGAGCTGGGGAGAACCTAGGAAGAGCAGACAGAGGGGAAACTATAATCAGGATATATTGTGTGAGGGGAAAAAAAACTCTATTTTCAATAAAAAGGAAAAAAAATTCAAAAAAAAACAGATTTTTTATCTTCAAAAACAAATTTAATTTACAGTTTTATATCTCTAGTGAAGTTAGTTTTTCATCATTTCCAGCACAACATGTGGATCTACTGGCCAGAACTCCAATATGTTCTTATTTAGTGTTTAATCCTCTAACAGAGTCCAATTAATTACTTCAGCTTTATGGCAAACTGTCTTCGGCCAGCATCCAAGCCTGGACACTCTATCCCCCTCCTCTGCCCAGTCAGCTCCTGAGCTCGGGTGGTGTCAATGTAATTACTGAAGGAACAGGAGGGGTGAGAGCCAAGGAGGGGGAGGGAAATGGCCTCGGCAATTATGTGCTGTGCTTCACCAGAGAGGCTGATGCCATTCTCTGCATAAATTATTATTTATCCTGGAATGGAATTCCCCTATGCTTATTACTAAATCAACCCCTTTTAAAAAAATTCTTTGTAGGGCCTGTAAAGTCCCCTGGCCACTTTCTAACCTCGACTGCCTCAGCCCCGAGCCCACCCAGCAGAACATCAGTGAGAATTCCACTTCTTGTGCTGACTGGAGGCTGAATGCAATGACACAGGTAACTAGGTACACAGGTAACTAGTCACACTGGTAACTAGCATCCTAGTCTTATATGTACCCTTAAATATAGGACCCTACAGGCTGGCAGAATTCAGTCAAGTCATGTGATCTGGGTTTGGAGGTGAAGGCCTTTAATCCCAGCACTTGGCTGAATGCATTTTGTTTTTGTTTTTGTTTGTTTGTTTTTGTTTTTTGAGAAAGGGTTTCTCTGTGTTGCTTTGGAGCCAGTCCTGTAACTAGCTCTTGTAGACCAGGCTGGCCTCGAACTCACAGAGATCCACCTGCCTC
>NC_022017.1:40293373-40294390 GCF_000317375.1 Microtus ochrogaster | reverse complement strand
TATGCAAACAAGATGTTTCAAGCAAATTCATGATGATATGAAATATGAGGGTTTTCCTTAGTGGAAAGGAAACTTAAGAAGATTCACACATTTTGTCCCATTGTGGTTTTAGCATTTTGTTCAGAGGTTGCAGAGTTGGAATAGTTCACACAATCCTGTAAAAATCACGACTGACTGCCTTTTAATAAATAGTCATTGTAAAGAGAAAAAAAAAAAAAACATTGATTCCATGACCCTCTCCTGGGAAACTGACAGTGTGAATTGAAGTTCAGCCTAGCTTTTCCTACTGCATTCCCAAAGCCCCTTTCCCTCTTTGACTCCACTAGAATTTTCTTCTGGAGACCTGCAGTGGGCAGTGTTCTCAGATATCACTGAATGTGGAGTGGTATCTCCTTTGTTTCATTTGCTTTCAGGTGAACGACTCCAACTCCATCCATCTAGCGCAATGGTTATCAACCTGAGGGTCATGACCCCTTCGGGGCTGCATGTCAAGCATCATGAACATCAGATATCTACATTATGAGTCATAACAGTAGCAAAATTACAGTTATGAAGTAGCAACAAAATAATTTTATTGTTGGGGGTCACCACACTATAAGGAACTGTATTAAAGGGTGGAAGCATTAGGAAGGCTGAGAACCACTGATCCAGAGACTGGCTCTCACCTGCATCCCTTTTACATCAAGTGTTTTGGTACCCTGCTTTGAATAAGGTCGGGCAGCAACAGTGGATGTGTATTTTAGCGCATACCTTGACAAAAGCAAGGAGTCTTTCGGAGACCTTCCTTCTCTCTCGACAGAAACTGAGCTGGCATTTGTATTCCTGAAGTGGGGGAGACCCCACCTCATGTCACCCACTCTGAGGTGGCAGTAGCTTGAATATTCTAAGAGGATCCAGATCAGGCACTCTGCAAATCACACCCTGGGGTTATCTGACAGAGGGACTCTCCTTGCAGGTAAGAACAGAAATTATATCAGAAGCTGCTGAAGGCATTGGAGCTAAAATCCACAAAGGCAA
>NC_022017.1:40290426-40293273 GCF_000317375.1 Microtus ochrogaster | reverse complement strand
TTTTTGAGACAGGGTTTCTCTGTGGTTTTGGAGCCTGTCCTGGAACTAGCTCTTGTAGACCAGGCTGGTCTCAAACTCACAGAGATCCGCCTGTCTCTGCCTCCCTAGTGCTGGGACTAGAGTGGAAGAGATTTCCCAATGTGTATATCATTTTACCCTTCCCAGGGTGAAAAAAAAAACAGAGACTGGCAAGTACGAGGGAAAACTGGTGAAACCTGTGGCCAAGAGACTAGTTAGACATCTGCTATGTGTCAGATTTGATTTCTGGCCTTGTGGCATTGATTTTGTTCATTCAGAAAAAGGATGCCCTTCTCCGGTAGCTTGCAAAGGCCAGAAAGTTCATATGTCAGCTACTAGCCTCATCACTGTGACCAATTAGATGGCCAGAAAAGAGTGGCAACATTTCTTTTGCTCATGGATTCAGAGGATTCAGGCTGTTGTCACTTAACTCCTTCCTTCTAGGTCTGTAGTGGGGCAGAGTACCATGGCAGCAGGAGCATGTGGACCAGGCTGTTCACATCATGGTAGATCAGCGGAGAGAAGAAAATACAGGGTGAGGCCAGAGGAAGAGATGTCTCTAAAAATGCCATCAGTAACTGACTACTTCCCTTAACTAGACCCCCATCTCCTCCTCCCAAAATGATACCATCAGCAGCTGAGGACCAAGTTTATGATACATGAGCCTGTCTGGGACATTTCATCATAAAGTCTACTTTAGTCAAACATTCTCTGGGTCCTGCACTGATAACATCCATTTTTATTTCAGAATGCTCTAGTCAGGAATTTCTTCAAACTTCCTCAGCCTCCACACTTTTATATTATCTTAAAAAAAAAAAAAATCTTCCCCAGATCCCCAGAGAAAAGGAAGGCTTAGGTTTGGTCTCGCAGAGAAGCAAGGCTGAGATTAATCAGGGAGAGGTGGACAGCTGGGAAGCTGAACTGAAATGCTGAGACGGGAACCGGCAGGGCCCTCAGAGTGACTGAAAATAGACCTGAGTCCCTAAGTGTAAAGTTGCTGTAGGGAAAGATAAGGTGGGAACCAGATGCACTGGGGCTGGAATTCCAGGCTCATGAGGTCCACCCCATCCAGAGCCACTGGGAGCAAGAGAGCAACTTTAAAGGAAGGGGCAAGTGTATCTGTAGCCAAAGGAGCCTGACGAACAGCTAGCCAAGAGTTCATAACACAGCAGCCAAAACATGGGAGAGCTGCTCCCAACAAGGTGGACAGAGAGAAGCAACTCCTGAATACCGTCATCTGCTGTCCACATCTGCACACTGGTATGTGCGCGTGCGCGTGCGTGCACACACACACACACACAACTAAACAAAAAATATTTAAAATAAATAAATAAAAATAAAAATATTTTAAAAAATAAATACTATATGATGATTGCAGCAACTATAGGTCATGGGAAAGAAGGAAAGAAACAATAGAGCAGAGAGGAAAATAAGCTGCACACACAGGAGGAACATCCAGAAAAATGTGTTGTCACTCAAGTATTCTCAGCCTCTACCTGTTGGCATCCAGGGCCCAACGCCCTCAGGGTATTGGCAGCATCCCTGACCTCGACTCACTAGGTGCCAGAAGTAAGCCCCACCACTTACAACAGCCCCAAATGTCTCCTCCACACATTGCCAACTATCACATGGACGCGAAATTACCTCTGGTCGAGAGTTACTAGATAACTAGAATGCAAAAGCTTGATCGTTCCCAGGAACATGACAGCAAGCAGCAAAGGCAAAAGAGGAATGGTCCCAGAGCCGTCGGTTGTGATGAAATCAGTCTCTGAGTATCTCAGGAAAGCTCATTCAACAATCAAGTCCAGGTCACAGGAGTCATGAAGGGAACAGGGCGATGTCAAAATAAGAGCAAGTAAAGAAGAGCTGCACTCAAAAGTCTGACTGCAGAAGTGCAGTCCTGTGCCATGGCTTGGAGTCTGTGTTGGCCAAGAAGAGGCACAGGCTTCTAAATGGAAATCAGAGTTTAAGAAGCAAAACTGTTCCTTCATGCATCTCCTCTTCAGTCACCTTTACCCCCTACTCAGCAAGGGTCCTTGGTGGAGACAGATGCTGCCCAAAAGGACCATAACAAAGACTGGGCCAGTGAAGGAAAGTGTGAGATTGACTTGGGTTTGGCATTTACAGAACAATGAACAGAGCCTTTGAAGCTCCATTAAACAAAAGCACCATTTGTCTACACTGGTAGCTACAAAGAAAAACAGGATTGCAGCAGAGGGCTAAAAAAAGAGAGAAAAAAATATCAAACTGGAGTGTGCGTGGGTTTTCAAGGGTATTCCCTGAGACCTTATGCCAAAATCTAAGGTCTAAAAGTCCTTAAGACTTAAGAAACAATCAAAATGTATTTAATGCAACACAGGAAATGTAGGCTCTTGGGTATTATGTTTAAAATAATTACTAACTTTTTTTCCTTGTCAGCTCTTTTAATTTATGCAGTATGGGAAGGGACATGTTAACAACGACAACAAAAGATTGCGCATTTTTGAACACACAAAGATTTCATTTGCTGCCTTCTCTGTCTCTGTGCCTATGAATTAGCGATGCTAAATTTTATTTCTCTTACTTCTTTCTTGTTTGTGGGGGAGAAAGACTAATACTCCTCTCTGCAGTGGCCCGCCTGCCATTAACATGCTTGTGAGATCTCCGTTTCCTTTCGCATTCCGTGGCCAGCTTGGTTTTTAATCTAACAGCCCTTCTTTCAAAATGATCTCTCTGCTACAGACAGGTATTTATTATTCCCCTTGCTCTCCTGGCTCCCTGACAGCACTCACGTGAACTGAAGCCATTTTGAAGTTCCCTGCCCATCCTTAGGGCCTTCTGCTTCTCTGC
>NC_022017.1:40289094-40289657 GCF_000317375.1 Microtus ochrogaster | reverse complement strand
ATGGCCAGGGCTACACAGAGAAACCTATCTCAAAAACAACAACAAAAAGAAAAAACAAAATTAACCATCACAAGGAGACAGCTCTTGGTATTTCATTCAAGTCTTTTATTTGGAACTCCTTCCTGCGCCTTTGCTCAGAAAGGGAGAAGTTCAGTCAACTTGTTCTTTCTAATTGGGGGTGTACAGCTCAGTGGTGTTAACCATGAGTGAGGCACCTTCCTTCCCTCCCAAGAACTGCCCATTCTCTCTGAAGGTCCTTCTTCCTTTTCAAGTGTGAGGCCGTGTACTGATGGGAACTGTAGCTCTTAGTGTGTTGGAGTCTCACCTCCAATAATCAGGTCTTCTGGAGACCTGCCTGGTTTTGACATCCAGCTCACATCCAGCAACATCTCTCATAAGAGAACCTTAAAGTCACAATGGTCCAGAGAGCCAAACCAGTGCACCATTTTCCAATATGTTCCAGAAGGATACTTCAGAACAGGACCAGCCGTCATTTCACTAGCCACGAAGACTGATGCAAATGTGTGTGTCATCCCAGCACTTGGGAGGTGGAGGCAAGAGGA
>NC_022017.1:40272656-40288314 GCF_000317375.1 Microtus ochrogaster | reverse complement strand
GCCCGGCCTGGGAGTAAAATCTTAAAATATGCCCTAATTGTTCATTTTCAAAAAGTAGCTTCTGAGGGTCAGCTATATCCACTCTTGTATTTGTTGGCACCGTCTTGTGTTTTGAGAGAAGAGGGTAGCCGTCCTTAGTTCTTTTAAGTTCTTTACGCTTTAGACAGTAGCTCTTGACCAGATGTGCGGTTGTTAAAAGTCTTTTCCCATTCTCTGGCCTGCCACTTTGTTACAATGATGCTGCCCTTTGCGGTTCAGAAGCTTTTGTGTTTCTGAATGTCCCATTTATTAACCTGCTTGCCTCTTCCTCTTTAGCACTGGGATTAAAGGCATGGGCCACCACACCTCACCTGACCTGGAACTTCCGTACAAGACACTAACCTAGACTTCAGAGATTCTCTTGCCTCTGCCTCCCAGGGCTGGGATTAAAAGCACTCATCACTACAACTGGCTAAAATTTCAAATTTTTAATAAATGGACCCTCTAAAACATTTTGGCAGTCACTGGGCAGGGTGGTGCACACCTTTAATCCTAGCACTTGGATCTCTGTGAGTTCAAGGCCAGCCTGGTGTATAAAAGGAGTTCCAGTTCAGTTGCTAGAGTTTACCTAGCGTGCCCGGGCTTGGATTCTGTCCTTATTCTTCAAGCCATACAAACCAGGTGTGAAGGAATATATCCTGGGATACTGAAGACTGTGAAGAAGGAGGAAGAAGAGGGAGGAGAAACAGAGAAAAACTGGGTAAGTTTCAGGCTAGCAAAGGTAGTGAGACCCTGCCTCAAAAACAAACAAAATGATAATGAAACAATTACTGCCCTTGGACTTGTACTCTGCCTTTCCTTTCAAATAGAATCCAGGATCCTGCTTTCACACTTCCAATTTAGGGCATGACAAAGGTGTGAGACTTGGGGGCTAAAGCTTGTTCTGTTTGTTTGGTTTTTTTTTTTTTTTTCAAGTGTTTACCTGTGAATTTTTCACTTTTCCCATCCACAACTAGAGCCCTCCCTCAGTTGACTGTCAGAAAGTCGTGATGGGTTAATTGAATAGCTACCTCTGAACCACTTTATTCTTAGTAATTTCTCTTCCTTTGGCTCTTTTTGCAGTCTGAAAGAGTCATAAAAAGGTGGCTGGATATTTAGGCAGCCGGGCTTTGAGCCTGGAAACCCTGTAGGCAAAAGCCCTGCCCCCACTCGACCTCCGCCCTTGTTGGCTCCTCCACGCTGCGATCTCTGTGGCCAGTAGAGGGCACACTTACTTTACTTTCGCAGACCAGAAAGCCCGTGCGGCCCGGGGGAGGGGGCGGGGAAAGAGTCTCTGCAGCAAAACGCAGCCTAGGGATTGGCAGCTCTTGGAGTTTGAGGCAAAATCCTAGAGGCTGTAGTCATTTTGCAATCCTTAAAGCTGAATTGTGCAATGAGCTTGATCTGGAGGAAGATACTATCGTTTAGCAGCTGAACCCTGAGTTGCAAACTCAATGCATAATAACTACCTTGAAAAATATTCGCTCTATGCACTCTATACCCTACTTTTTCTTTTATTTTTTTTAAGGGAGTAGCAGTGGGGGTGGGGATTCTTTTTGTTTGTCTGTTTTGAGACTATTTCTCTGCGTAGCTTTGGAGCCTGTCCTGGAACTCGCTCTGTAGACCAGGCTGGCCTCGAACTCAGATTCACCTGCCTCTGTCTTCAGAATGTTGGTATTAAAGGTGTGTGCCATCGCCGCCCGGTGGGAGGCTTAAAATGCCTTGGAGTGCAGTGTCATGAATGAGATTACTTTGGGATTTGGTGCTGGGGATAAGCAAATCCCAAGGGAACATGCATTATATAATAAACCTAGAGCAGAGGAAAAGACTGCTGTTGAATTGGTTAACAAACTAGGTTATCATATATTTACATATGTGTGTGTGTGTGTGTGTGTGTGTGTGTAGTTAGGTTTGAGGACTGTACATAATTCACAACAAGGTATTCAGGAAAATAAGCTGGGAAATTAATGTATAAATTAAGTCAGCTTTTAATTAGCTAAAGTCAAACACAGACACGAATAAAAAGCCAAAAAATGCAACATTTCCTAGATCAGATTGGACCTACCTTTTTGTTTTTAAGTACATAATTACAACTCCAGTAATAAAGAGAAAAGACGACTTGGGTTTTTCCGGTAAGGAAGGGGTTAACGGTTTCCTTTCTACTAGGGTCTTCGCAGGCTCCCCAGGCCCAAGTTGGCAAGTTCTACTCCTCCCCCTTTTGGGGAAGTCCGGGTGTCGTGCCCTCCCACCCCCAGCCACCCACACTGCGTATTCTCGAGTCTAGCGCCTTGATTCTCCCTCAACCCCTAAGCCGAGTCTGGTGCAAACTGGCTCCACGGGGGCAAAGAGGATTTACCTCTTGTGAAAGCTGGTTATGGAATAGGAACTCTGAGTGAGCGGGGGTGGGATGGGGTGCAGTCTGTCTGGCAGAGATTCGACCGGGAGGATCCGGGTGGAGCGCACCCACCAGAACTCCCCTACTGTACTCCAGCTCTGGAGGAGCCCGGGAGACCTACAGGGTTAGATTGTGGGAGTGGGGGGGGACAGTCGTCTCCCATCCCCACTGCCTGGTGGATGTCTGAGCCGCAGGAGCTGGAGTGTGTGTACGCGTGTGCGCGCGCGCGAGCGAGCGTGTGTGTGTGTGTGTGTGTGTGTGTGTGTGTGTGTGCGTGTGTGTGCTTTTTAACAGCAAATTGGGGGATCCATTCTGGAAAGAATGTACCCAGTAAGCATAGCTGTACATCCAAAATGCATAATGCCCTCCGCAAGAGCTGCAGTGGGTGCTTATTTATAAGTGGCTCTCCAAGCATACGTGGCAGTGCGTTGCTGAGCAATTTTAATAATTCCAGGCGTCGTTTTCCTCTGTAGACCTCGTCTACATTGACCCCCAACTAACACCCCACACACTGGACGCGGGCTCATAGATAACCCATTCTTTTCGTCCTTCCCCTTCTAAATTCTGCCTTCCCAACCTTAGAGAGACGCCTGGCCGCCCGGACGTGCGTGACGCGGCCCAGGGTACATGGCGTATTGTGCGAACTAGGCAGCTGTTCCACCTGCCATGACTGAAACACGCAAGACAAGAACACAGTTTGCCCGATCGCTGCGCCCAAAGAACAGTACGGAAAGGGAAAGGACGTGCGCGCCAGCAAGAGAAAATGATCGGGCTCGCAGTTAATTCATGAAGCGCTCTGACTGTTTACACCCCAGGAACTGGAGTACTGAGCTGCGGGGCTAAGGCTCCTCCTCTTTCCCTGGCTCCCCACTAGCGCCCCTCCCGGGTTCCCAAAGCGGGGGAGGGGGATACAGAGAGTGAGGGAGAGGGGGCGGGAGAAAGATTCTTTGGCGAATCTCCGCCCACCAGCCCTTTATAATACCAGGGTCTTAGCGGCCGAGGACCCCAGGGCTGCTCTGCGCACGGCCACCTCCACCTCCACTCTGTTCCCCTCCTGCCGCCAGAAGGGCAGGGCTTCGCTGAGCCTTGGCGGGAAAAAGAACCGAGGGGTGGGATCCCAGTGCAGTATAAAAGAAGCTTTTCGGGGCGTTCTTTCTGACTCGCTGTAGTAATTCCAGCGAGAGACAGAGGGAGTGAGCGGGCGGGTTGGAAGAGCACAGTGTGCAGAGCCGCGCTCCGGGCGTCCTGGGAAGGCAGCTTAGGAGTGAGAGGGGCTTTACCTTCGGGCCTGCCGCCCCCTGCCCCAGATCTCCGGCTGACCTTGCACCAGCGGTCTCAACCCTCGCCCCCTCTGGGAAACTTTGCCCATTGCAGCGGGCGGACACTTTTGCACTGGAACTTACAATCTCCGAGTGAGGACAGGACTCCCCAAGCGCCGGGGAGAAAATTTTTGTCTATTTGGGGACAGTTTTCTCTGCCTCTGCCCTCGATCCGCTTCCCTGAAAGGAGCTCCTAGCGCTCTTTGAAGGCTGGACATCCTTTGGGCGGTGGAAAATCCGGTAAGCACAGAACTGCTGGTCTTGTAATGTTTTTTTCTCTGCGTCTTGAATGCAGCGGCCGGTCAGGGTAGTCTTTTCTTCCATTCCTGTGCCTTTGACACTTTTCGCAGAGCAGTTGTGGGTAGGCTGGGGTGGAGCTGGGGTGAATCGGAGTCGGGGTAGAGACTTGTCAAGATGACAGAGGAAAAGGGAAAGGAAAAACCGGGGTGCATTTTGAAATTGGGTTCCAGAGATTACTCTGGGTTGACGCTGATCCCGTTCTGTTGGACATTCTTGCTTTACTACATTAATTGCTATTTGTGTCCTTTGGGGGACTGGATCCGGAGGTCGCTTCTTTTTGGTCAGAAATCCTTCGTATTCTGAGGTCTTTGGAGAAAGGATTACCTTTTGCGTGTGGGATCGAGGTTTCGGAGCCTCTGACTTTTCTAGTCTCCGGGAGGGTATTTAAATTTCGGCTTAGTGCATTGCTGACAGCCGGAGACCGACTCAGAGGTGCGTCCCGTCCGCCAATCCCCGGCGGCGATTCCAACTTGCCCCTGGTTCTTTTAAGAAGTTGCCATTTGGCTTTAAAAATAGTGGCAATAGTAAAATTTAAACCTGACCTCCTCGGTATTAGGACTTAGTGCTTAGCTAGGCGCAGTGACGGAAGGCAAAATTGGGACAGTGATGTGACCGATTCGTTGGAGGAAACCAGGGGGGAATCCTCACATTCCGGCTTGGGATCCGCTGGTATCCCCGCACCCCTGAATTGCTAGGAAGACTGCGGTCAGTTGCGATCTGGGCTGTTCCGTAACAGCTGCTACTCTCGGCGGGAGAGGGAAGACGCCCGCTCGGGGTGGTGAATCGCGGCGGGGTCTTTGGTGCAGTGGCGTCTCGAAATAGAGTGTGGAAGGGAGGTGTCCTTGTTATTGAGACCCCCCTCCCCTTTTATTTGACGAGGCTTGTAAAAGCCGGAGGCTGAGCTCGCCCCTCCAAGCCAGCAATCGGAAAGAAAAGCCGGCAGAGGAAGGAAGGGGGGCGCGCTGGGGGTGGAGAAAGGGGAGGGCGGAGAGGGGCGGCGGCGCCGGCTGGGTAGGAGCGCGGCGACGGCGAGAGGGGACCGGGACCGGGTTGGCGGCGCAGAGAGCTGGAGCGGGAGGGGGAGCCTAGCACCGCAGCGCCTCTCGCCTTTCTCCTTCAGGTGGCGCAAAACTTTGCGCCTTGGCTTTTGGCAGACTCTATTCCCTATAGTCGCCTCCCTCAGCCTCTGAAGGAGGCCAAGGCCGATGGCAATTCCTGGGCGTCTGCAGGGCTAAGTCCCTGCTCCAAGGAGGCGGGGACTCCGGAGCAGCTGCTGGTCCGAATGTGCGTAGCGATAGTAGGGAGTGAAAGAGTCCATTCCCCCTCCCCAATACACATACACCCGAGAGAGCGAGCACCAGCGCGCGCGCGCGCGCACACACACACACACACACACACACACACACACACATGCACACACACGCACACACTTGGAAGGACAGCAGCACACAGAAAGGGGAGTGGTTCAGGATTGGGGTACGCGCTGCGCCAGGTTTCCGCATCAACCAGAGCTGAGTAACTCTAGCCTTGCTTCCCTTGCTGTGCCCCCTCTAGCAGACAACCACAACGATGCCCCTCAACGTGAGCTTCGCCAACAGGAACTATGACCTCGACTACGACTCGGTGCAGCCCTATTTCATCTGCGACGAGGAAGAGAATTTCTATCACCAGCAACAGCAGAGCGAGCTGCAGCCGCCCGCGCCCAGTGAGGATATCTGGAAGAAATTCGAGCTGCTGCCCACCCCGCCCCTGTCGCCCAGCCGCCGCTCGGGGCTCTGCTCTCCCTCCTATGTTGCGGTCGCTGCGTCCTTCTCCCCAAGGGAGGACGATGACGGTGGCGGCGGCAACTTCTCCACCGCCGATCAGCTGGAGATGGTGACCGAGCTACTTGGAGGAGACATGGTGAACCAGAGCTTCATCTGCGATCCTGACGACGAGACCTTCATCAAGAACATCATCATCCAAGACTGTATGTGGAGCGGCTTTTCGGCCGCCGCCAAGCTGGTCTCAGAGAAGCTGGCTTCCTACCAGGCTGCGCGCAAAGACAGCGCCAGCCCGAGCCCCGCCCGCGGGCACAGCGGCTGCTCCACCTCTAGCCTGTACCTGCAGGATCTCACCGCCGCCGCGTCCGAGTGCATTGACCCCTCGGTGGTCTTCCCGTACCCGCTCAACGACAGCAGCTCGCCTAAGTCCTGTACCTCGTCCGATTCCACAGCCTTCTCTCCTTCCTCTGACTCGCTGCTGTCCTCCGAGCCCTCCCCACGGGCCAGCCCCGAGCCCCTAGTGCTGCATGAGGAGACACCGCCCACCACCAGCAGCGACTCTGGTAAGCCGCCCCGATTCCCATCAGGATGGGATGGAGGTTGGATGAATCTTCTCTGTTCATTGGCATTAATTCTATTGACCTCTGGTCTCACCCCTTCTTTCCCTTCTCTGTCGAAGGGCTCTTCAGCCAGGGCTTCAGAGATCCCTCCCTCCCCTTCTCCCAGACCGCCCTGGTTGTCAGCCCACCTCGCCCTTCCCAACCCTCAGGAATTTCATTTGGGTTTTTAAATCTTCTGGCTTATCTTTCAACTCAATCCACTCCCTTTTACCTCTCCTAGGCAGTTTAATTACCCTGGAAAGGGTGTGAATGAGGGTGAGAGAGCTGAACTCAGGGAGAGTGAATGAATTACCTGCTTCTTTTGACTTCAGGAAAGAGATTTGAATTTTAATGGCTAAGTTTGTACAAGACCCACGAGAAGCCTCGAAGAAGCAGGGCACCCTTTAGCCTCAGTTCCAGGCACTAGCTAGTGAAAGTTTTTTTTAAAGAGTTGAGGGGCTGGTTTTTTTTTCCTTTGGTTTGTTTTTTCATCCTGTTTTGAACACTTCAAAGTTAGTCCTGTCCAATCTGGATTTCTTCACACACACCCCCTTCCACCCCCCACTCAACCAGGACCTTTGGCAAAGCTGCAAGATGTTTTTATTATTGCACTCCCCGTAAAATAGGGAGTTGCTAAAGTCAGAGCCAGAGGTTTGCAGCTATCACTCACAGCACCTGAAGGGTTCTCGGTAAAGTCCCTTAAAAATAGGAGGGGCTTGGGAATATGCTTTGCTTTGGGTGTGTCTGAAGCCTCATTAAGTCTTAGGTAAGAATTGGCATGCATGCCATATCCTGGTACATGGTAATTTTCTCACCTGTGCCCTAACCCTGTTCTTCTGCCTTTCTTGGGAGAAGGGAAGATGGTGTCTAGATCTGGTTCTTTTTTATTTCCTTCAGAATCCGTGGTGACATCCATCCTTGGTATTTGCATAACATTGGTCAAATCCTATGTAAGAAGGCATTCATAACTAACAGTGAACTTCCAATTCTTTCCTTTAGAGGAAGAACAAGAAGATGAGGAAATTGATGTGGTGTCTGTGGAAAAGAGGCAACCCTCTGCCAAAAGGTCGGAATCAGGGTCCTCCCCCTCGGGGGGCCACGGCAAACCTCCACACAGCCCACTGGTCCTCAAGAGGTGCCACGTCTCCACTCATCAGCACAATTATGCAGCGCCCCCCTCCACGAGGAAGGACTATCCAGCCGCCAAGAGGGCCAAATTGGACAGTGGCAGGGTCCTGAAACAGATCAGCAACAACCGCAAATGTGTGAGCCCCAGGTCCTCAGACACAGAGGAGAACGACAAGAGGAGGACGCACAACGTCTTGGAACGTCAGAGGAGAAACGAGCTGAAGCGCAGCTTTTTTGCCCTGCGTGACCAGATCCCAGAGTTGGAAAACAACGAAAAGGCCCCCAAGGTAGTTATCCTCAAAAAAGCCACCGCCTACATCCTGTCCATCCAAGCAGAAGAACACAAGCTCATCTCAGAAAAGGACTTACTGAGGAAGCGGAGAGAACAGTTGAAACACAAACTCGAACAGCTTCGGAACTCTGGTGCATGAATTGACTTCTCAGCGAAAAGGAGCCTGAATCGCCCGTGACTTCTCACTCCTTACTCAGGGAGAGTAGGGAGAATGGTTCCTTCTTAGAACTGATATCGGCGCTGGACTTCAAATGCATGCTCAAAGCCTAACCTCACAACCTTGGCTGGGGCTTTGGGACTGTAAGCTTCAGCCATAAATGTTAACTGCCTCAAACTTTAGGCATAAAAAGAACTTTTTTTTTATGCTTCCCATCTTTTTTTTTCTTTTCCTTTAACAGATTTGTATTTAAATTGTTTTTAAAAAAAAATCTTAAAAGTTTACCCACTTTACCCATGTAAATAGGACCCTTAAATGTAAATAACTTTAATAAAACGTTTATAACAGTTATACAAGATTTTAAGACATGTATTATAAACCATAATTTTTTTTATTTAAATACATTTTCATTTTTAAAGTTGATTTTTTTCTATTGTTTTTAGAAAAAAATAAAATAATTGGAAAAAATACAATTGAGCCAACCCTTGTGCTTTCTTTCCTCTCTCGATTTTCTCTTCCTCAATTACAGATGAACAGAATTCAACCATTTTCCCAAGGTGTACTTAAAAAGCTGGGAAGAGCTAGCGTAAGAAAGGCAAGGGGGTTTCTTTGTTAAAATGGGGCTGGGGACCTCAAGGCCTTTACGTTCCTGGGGTCAGAGACACTTCCTGCAAATGGTGATAAGAACCAGAGTAGATAGGAAAGGGCAAAAGGCGGGTGAGAAGGTTAGAGGCAGGAGAAGAAGAAGCAAGAGAGGTTAAAGATAACAGTTAAATATACTGGGAGGGAAGGGGTGGCAAAATCCCCTACAGTTAACCAACGAAGCCAGTCCTCTGTTGACTTCAAGCCAGGGAGAGACTCTGCCCTGCAGAGGAGCTGATGGGGGAAGGGAGGGAGCCACCTTTTGTTCTTAGCCTGCTGCTCCCAGGTGGCTGTCCCTAACCCCACAGTTATCTCCTAAGCCTCAGAAGAACCCGAGGAAGGAATGCTACCACTGCCAGGTCTAACCTGGTTTCCAAAATGAGCTATAAAAGTTCAGAGAGGACTGCAGCACGCAATGCATGAAGACATCTTGAAAACAAGTCATGCTGCCATGCCTTTGCTCATTGGTGTGTCCTCAGCTGGGGAAAGCTGCTGGGGAAGAGGCCTGAGAATGAACTTGTTCCAGGCACCCTTTTGAGCTTTGACTTAGAAGTCTATGGTAGGTAGTGCCGTAGTAAAAGAGGGACTGTGGATTTCCTCCTACTACACAGATAGAAACAGGCATAAAATGACACATCTGTGCACCCAAGGGATTCAGCATCAATTTAACACTTAGTTCATCCAGTAAGAATAACCCTGCTACCTATGAGAACAAGCATCATTTAAGTTTCAGTCTTCAGACCTGCTTGGGCATCAGTTCCCCTCTTTTTGTTGGTGGGTTTTCTGGGGTTTTGGGGGAGTTTTTTTGGGGGGGTCGGGAGTTAGGCCGTTGACTGCTGCTTAGCCTTTTACTCTGAGAAGCACATAGCTCATTCACCTCTGCCTTACCCATTATTTATTTATTAATCAGATCCCTGCTTGCCCCTGGGAAGGAGCCAGTTTGGAAATGCTACCATTCAGATCATAAAATAAAACATACTTAGGCTTTGTCATGTGAGTCATGAAACTCTCCTTCCACCGAAGCACTTTCACACACTCATGACACACGCTCATCATTAGTCCATGGGAAGGCATTTTGGAATGGGTGTCTTTATTAATTATACGTCTCTGAAAACCCTCAGACGAAGCCAGAAACTGGGACGTGTCCATTGAGGCCAAGGAAGGGACCCTAAATGTTCTAAATGACTCAATTGTCTCAGAGAAGGTCTCTAGCATCCTGGAGTGGCTTTGGGACTTCAACTTCCATCACTCAGAAGCCAATAACTGTGCCTTTGACCTCCTAAGAGATTCTATTCAAGCACCTAACATTTGGTTTTTTCATCTTTCTTTTGGGCTCTTTGAGACCCATCCTGGGCTTCAAACTGTCACACCCCCTATCCTGAATTCAAAGGAAAACACAAAACCCAGACGTTGAGTAGTTAGTTCAAAGGGGAACAAAAGCGGGGTGCTCTTAAACTGTTCTGTCTATGCCCCTTTGTGGCCCTAGGCTGGAGTGCAGCCCTGGAATGACTCACTGGAGAACTGGGAAGAGGTTAGGTTGAATCACTAAGTCCGGGCAAGCCCAGGGAGTAGGGAAGCAGTCCTCGTTAGGAAAACAACTCCTGCTTCCAAATGATCAGGAAACAGGTTTAAAGATCCAGAGTTTGGCTGCGGGAAATGGAAGGGAAGTATCCCAGGTGCCATCAGGGCACCTTTCAAGCTTTACCAAGTCAGGGAATGATGATCTGAGAACAGGACATCAGCCAACTTCCTTCCAGAAAGTCAGGAAGGCTCTTGTAGCCAGTCTGGACTCCCAGGGGTCTGGGACATTGTGCAATCAAATTTGTATGTAACAATCAAGATGGGGGTGGGGCTTTCAACTCTGTCTGGACTATACAAAATTTAGCTAATCTCTATCCGTTTAGCCATGACATTGGAATTGAGGTCTCCCCCAGGGGATTCTGGGGTGGTGATGCTCAGGGATAGAATGAGGAAGGAAGTGTTATTTCACAATGCCATTTGGGAGCAACAATGGTGACCAACATTATAGAGCAATCAATCAAACTTTAAGATGAATGAAATTTTCATAATCCTAGCATAGTACTTGGATCATTCATTCCAAGCTTGGACGTGTAAAGTAGAGTCCTCTGCTGGTCTTTAAGACAATCTTTTGTTGGGCGGTGGTGGCGCACGCCTTTAATCCAAGCACTCGGGAGGCAGAGGAAGGCAGATCTCTGTGAGTTCAAGACCAGCCTGGTCTACAAGAGCTAGCTCCAGGACAAGCTCCAAAGCTACAGAGAAACCCTGTCTCAAAAAAAAAAAAAAAAAAAAAAGACAAACTTAGGAACTAAACTTGGGAAAGAGGACAGGAAAAAAAAAGTGGGGGATTTTCTGTGGTTTATTTACAATAACTGATGATTCATTCAATTAATAATTTAATTTTTTGATATGACTGTTAAAGAACCAACCAAAACTCATCCTTAGGTTGTAACACGCTGGAAGATGGTCCTCAAGCCTGTCTGTAAATACACAACCTACGCACCTTCTGGGAACAAACATTTCATTTATGGTTAGAGAGTAGTCGAGGTCTCTTCCAAAGGATGTAGAGTGTAGAAACAAAATCAACAGTACAAGGACAGGGGCTTCTTTTAAACAAAGAAGCCTGGACTGTGGTTGTATTTCAGTGATAGGACACTTGCCTGGCACATAGAAGGACCCGTGCTTGATTGCCAATACTACATAAATAAGTGAAAAAAAATAGACCAAAAGGGTGTCCCTACTCACTATCAAAGCTTTAACAAGTTTCTGTTGTTGCTGTTGTTCAATCTCTTTCCGGAGAAGTCCAACGAACCGACAATTTAGGGAAAATAACCCGGTAATAGTGGCTTTGCCAAACTGGTGTGAGCTGATTAAATGACTGCCTGGACTTCCCTTTTGAGTTTGGTTTCACTCAGTATTAGGCTACACTAAGCTCTTTAGGAAGACAGGGCTGAGGGGAACAAGTGTTAATGGGATGTAGATCTTCTGAGGCTGAAAAAAATGTCCTTTGTCTCGAAACAATGCCGAGGGGCTCCACCACAATCCACAAGACTCTGCCGGTTGTCACCCCATCTCCTCCTGAATGAACTCTCGGGTGCAGCCAAAGCTCTGTAGGGTTTGGGGACCGGGATCTTTGGGGAAAGCTGTGTTAGAATACACCTGTCACCTGTTTTCTCCGCAACCTCCACAACCAGCCACCTCAGCTGAAGGACAATGGTTAAACGCGACGATACTGAAGTTTTTATACGGACCTGTTAAATTGCTGGCCCAAAGACACATAACACTAACAATAACAGCAGTTAATGTTTACTGTGTGCTGAAAAATTGACATACATTATCTCATTTTATTCTCAAAGCAACTCCTTTTTTGTTTGTTTGTTTGTTTGTTTGTTTGTTTGTTTGTTTGTTTTGTGTATCCACCGCTGTCCTGGAACTCGCTCTATAGACCAGGCTGGCCTCGAACTCGAATTTGAACACAGCGAATTTCTGCCTCCCAAGTGCTGGGGTGAAAGGCAAGCGCAACCATCCCCAGTTTGTCTCAAAGCAACACTTAGGAAGTAAATGCTATATCTTTTTTTTTCTTTTATTGGGGGGGGGCGGTGGGGTAATCTCACTATGTAGCCCTGACTAGTCTAGAACTCAGAGAGCTGCCTGCCCCTCCCTGCTGAGTACTGAGTTTAAAGACCAGTGTGCCTCCCCACCCAGCAGTGAATTCTACTTTTAATGCCCGTTTTGTATGCAAGACTGAAACTGGGAGCTGTTGGTTTGTTTGCATTCACGAAAGTGAAGCATAGTGAAAGCAGAAATTTAGATTATTTATTCAGTCACACATAGTTGAGTCCCTATTATGCACTAAGCATGTATGTGTGTTGAGGGGTGGGGGGATAATAATAAATAAGACGTAGCAGCAGATCCTGCCCCAGGCACTTGTAGTCTGGCAGAGAGCAAAGAAAGCACCAAACGCTGAGGTTCTTTTTAAAGGTGCTATTCTTAATTTATTGCAATGGGAATAGACTCTAGGGCCTCATGCATGCTAGGGAAGTGTTCTATGATGAGCAACAACCCACACAGACTGTGGGTTCTTTTATTAAAAATTCCAGAACTGGAGAGATGGCTCAGTGGTTAAAAAGCACTGGCTGTTCTTCTAGGAGACCCGGGTTCAATTCCCAGCACCCACATGGCAGCTCCCAACTGTCTGTAACTCCAGTTCCAGGGGATCTGATACCTTCACACCAATGCACATAAAATAAAGTTAAGTAAATTTTAAAACAAGTTTCAGGGCACTTCCAACACAGTAGGTGGGAGTTCAAGTCCTGGGAACAAAGAATGAGAACAGATTGAGGAAGTCCTGAAAAAGAAGCTAAAGGAAAAGTCTGAACAGCTGATAACAGCGAAGCCCAAATGAAGGAGAGCTAATGCCTAAAAGGATGCTTTCCCATTCAAACTGTGTCTTAGAGCAGCAAGAAGTGCAGCAAGGACCCACTGGGTTAGGAGAGAGGCTGCTTCTCCAAGCCACTCCTTCTATCTCCATCCACCCACCCAGTATCCACCAGGATACTTCATCTGCTTGAGACAATGCCTATAGTTAGCTAATTAGCTCTCTGAGCATCCAGCCGTCCTACAGTACTTTGGCTTTTGTTTGCTTTTGAAACAAGATCTCACTATGAAGGCCAGGCTGGCCTCAAACTCTCAAACCTCCTGCCTCAGCCCCTTGGGTGTTGGGATTATCAGCAGCCTGGGATACCATGCCCCAAGCTTCATGCAATATTTTCTCCAGGAATTTCCACAGTGTGACTCTCGGATACAATTAGATTTATATTCTCAGTTAGGATCCTATTTTTGTTTTGTTTTGACTTATTTTGGTACGTGGTTTTGTTTTTGTTTTGAGATAGAGTCTCATATTGCCCAGAATGGACTTGAACTGTACGATTGGGGATAAATTCAAACCTCAGGACCTTCTACCGTCTCCCAAAATGCTAGGATTACAGGCTTGAACCATCGCCTCTCCCAGAAAATGTCCTAACGAGTCCTGGAACTTGATGAAGTCTGAGAACAACTGTCTCCTTTACCATAGCAAACCGAGCCATCATTTCAAATCACAGACATGCTGGGCACTTGCTTAGTGTAAACCTCTTCAGTGGATTCCTGCTACCTACTGGAGGAAGTCTAAAGCCATCCTCCCATCCTCTCTGATACAAACACTCACCACCCACTCATCCACACACACAGCAGCCAGTTAGCCTCACTCAACCTTCTGTGTTCACCATTGGTAACATTGAGACAAGGCCAGTTTGGGGATTCTACCTCCATCCTTCCAGATCACATGTCCTGCTCATCAGATCAACATCTGGAAGGATGGACCCTCCTTGGTCTTGCTCAGTTAGTGCCTGGCATGAAAGCGCAGTTCAGTACTTCTTTTAAACGGCTGTGGGAAGGGTTTTTGGATGATGCCTCTGGACCTGAGCAGGAGGTGAAGTCGAAGCAAAGTTGCTTTAGGCTGCATAGCTAGAAAGGCAAGGAAAGAGACAGGTACGTGGAGTGAAGGAAAGGGTTCTGACTGGGCGTGCTTGGCGTGATTTCATTTGGAGCTGAGAAGACAGGTGTAATGGATTTCCGTGATGGTAGGCTAGACTCGAGAGGGAAAGAATTGCTGACCGAAGAGAAAAGGAAATCCAAGTGGACAGTCATAGGTGGGTAATCCTAGCAGGATGGCTTTGTTTCGTATGCTCAGTGTCTGGAGCCCTCTCTGTGCTGTGCACAGAATATGACTGAGGGTCAAGAGGAATGTTTCCTCCCCTCCAGGTAAGGATTGCTGGTGGTGCCCTCAACTGACCAGGCAGTTCCCACTCTTGGGCCCCCACGGGTCTCTTCCGCCACAAGTTTTCACGGCTGTCTTTGGAGAAATCCGTGTTTAAATCCCCACCCTGCCCCCAGCCACCTCTGCTAGGCTTTTGAGACAGGGTCTCTATATTGTGATGCTCTGGCTGTCCTGGAGCTCCCTGGGCAGACCAGGATTCCTTTGAACTCACAGAGATCTGCCTACCTCTGTCTCAGGAATGCTGGGATTAAAGTCGTGCACCACCACTTCTAGCTCTGCTAGAATTCTTAGGCACAGGGAGTACATCTTTTTCTTCTCTCTTTGCATCCTAAAGACCAGACACATTGTCGTTCAAATCTGGCTTCAGCTAACTGTGGTAAGGCACGTCTTTAATCCCAGAGGCAAGGCAGGCAGGCAGAATTTTGTGTAGGCATGCACTACTATTCCTGACTTCTCACCAATTCTTTTCTTTTTTTAAATTAAATTAATTTTTTTTTACATCCTGACCGCAGTTTCCCCTCCCTCCTCTCTTTCCATCCCCCAACCCCCACCTCTGCTCTGTCCCCCATTCCCAATCCTCTCTTCTATTTCCATTTAGAAAGGGGCAGGCCTCCCATGGCTATCAACAAAAAGCATAGCATATTAAGTTGTAATAGGACTAAGCTCCTCCCTTTGTGTTAAGGCTTGGTAAGGCAATCCATTATGAGGAATAGGTTCCCAAAAGCCAGTCAAAGAATTAGAGCCAACCCCTGCTCCCACTGTTAAGAGACCCATAAGTAGACCAAGCTACACAACTGTCACATATATACAGAGGGCCTAGGTCAGTTCCATGCAGGCTCCCTGGTTGTCGGTTCAAACTCCGTGAGCTCCTATGAGCCCAGGTTAGCTGTTTCTGTCTCACCAATTCTTGATGACAGCATTTGAATAGTTGTGCCAGTGAGCAAAGGAGAAAGATCCAGAGGAGTGAAATAATTTGCTGCAGCACTTTGGGGCAAAGAAAGGAAAGAAATGAAATTCAAGCCCAGATCAGCCCCATCACTTCAACCTGCCATCTCACACAGGTGGCCTTCCATGTTCATCATGGGGCCTTTGCTTCCAGTATGGCACCTTAGAGAGTGGTTTGTCCTCCATGGGTGGTGGCAGGTCTGGGAAGCCAAACACACGGAAATGGGTCAGAGACCTGGAAGCTTCTGTGAGACGAGGGCACTC
>NC_022017.1:40268466-40271909 GCF_000317375.1 Microtus ochrogaster | reverse complement strand
GTTGCAAGTCAGTGCTGGCATTATAGGCATGTTACTACCACACCCAAACATTTTTTGTAGTCCTGAACTTTGAGCTAGGCAAGTACTCTACCAGCTGAGCTCTGAGCCCATCCCTCCTTTTGGCATTTTCTCTTGCCAAAATGGGAGTGGGCTGGGGCCATCTGAGAAAGCACCTTGCCCTCTTTTAACCAGAAGTTGCCCGGAACAGAAAACTAACATGAGTCTCCCCTAGTGTCCCTCAGTGATAAAGTCTGTGCTTAGCAAGTTTTCGGTCCTGGATTCAAACCCCAACACACAAAAAAGCAAAAGCTCCACAAGACAAAAACACGCCTCGCTAAAATGACCCGGGAGCAGAGCTCAACAGCCCAAACACTCCCTTGCTGGATAGATTCCTGGAGACACCAAATTGTGTGGCTCTCTTAACATCTGGCAGTGCCCATTCCAAGCCTGCGCCTCAATCTGACTTCCCAGTTCTCTAAGTCTCCAGTCAGTGCCTTTGAACAAACTTCTTCCAGTACTGAATGAACCAGGGGGACTTTCTGTTCATTCCAACTAAAAAGCCCCGAGGGAGGTGGAACATTCCTCACATTCTCTCTGCACTATCTCGCTCTCTTTCTTTGAGAAAGGCAGGAATATTAAGGATTAGAACAAAGCAATACACACACACACACACACACACACACACACACACACACACACACACACACACACACACGCTCCTGGTCCAAGGCTCGTCTTCAGCCAGTGTTGTTCCTTAGCTTGCACATTTTGTTCTTGCACTATCTTCAGCTAGGGTTCATGAGTGCTGAAGGTTCTCCCACAGACACAGCTGATGGTGGGTGGTCTGGGCCTGGTAGGGTCTTAACTTCTGCTTCAGTTTTTGCTCCCACTGTCTAGAAGTTTACTTCAAACCCAAATAAGCTCTTAACAGTTCAAACACAGTTCTTCTTCAAGCTTTTTAGACTCCTGCTTGAGAAATCCGTATTTTGTGGCCAAGATTGCACTAAGGTACTTTCTGTATGTTGGTTTGTTTGGTTTGGGGGGTTGGGGGGAGTTTGCATGAATCATCATCATCTTAGCAATTCTATGGATTGCACAATTTGATTAGTTTAATTGCATTCGTGAGGGGAAAAAATGGTCTTCAGAATTAGAGTGGTTGTTCTTCAAATGCCAAGGTCACATTGCTAATGACCTCATATAATCCCAGCTTTGGCTGACACCAGAAACCTGCTTTCAGATCCCAGGTCTGCACTGCCTGGAAAAGTCTCAGTGACATCCAATTCCAAGGGTTCTCAAATAACAGAACACCCCTGAGATGGGAAGGCTGAAAAAAACAGAATCATGGGAAAAATTTTTCCTTGAAATATATGTTATAATTTCAACACCATAAAGTAACAAGTAAAAAACAGCCTCACCTCTTTTGACCACAAACAAGGACATCATTGAAAGTAAAAGGGGTTGTTTTAAATAACTAGGTCTTGTCTTCCTAGATAAACCAGGGGGTAGGTTCACCATTTCACAGGGGAAGGGACCCCGACTCAGGAATATACAAACCACAGGGCAAGCACTAGGAAGGGTACTGAAAACTCTCGCAACACTAGAGAGACCTGAGAATTCCATGGATCTTCCTGTTTATGCCTCCCAGTACTGAGTTGGAAATTAATGGCAACACATCCAACACTTTTACATGTCTTGGACATAAGGCTCAAGTCCTTATGGCGTGAAGCTTCAAGCACTTTACTTACCGGCTGAGCTATTTCCCCAGCTGAGACCCCTCTTTTATTGCGAGGCTCTATCCATCAGACCTAGGATCCACCCTCATCTAGTATGACCCCATTTTAACAAATGACATCTGCAACGAAGTGGTTTCTAATAACATAGTGTTCTGAAGTTCCTGGTGGACGTGATTCGGGGAGGACTGCTCCGTCCTGGGCAGATAGAAGGGCCTGAACTCATGCAACATAAACCTGCACTGGGGCTCGTGTTGAAACTCAGAACAATTCTATGATCAACTTCTAATGGGAAAGTGCAACATAGCAGTAATCCATACTGGAAGCTGAGAATGCTCACACACACACACACACACACACACACCCCTGAAATTCACCCATTTAGAAACTGGAGGTAGGAGGATCTTGGGAGCTCAAGGTCAGCCCAGATGGTATAGTGAGTACCAGGCCAGTGGGGACTCTGTAGCAAGACTCTGACTCCAAAGCAAATAATCGTCACCACTGCTGCCCCCCCTCCCACCATCATCACCATCATCATTATCCTCATCTAGGTTAAACTTCTTCATGAGAGTAAAATGAGCTCAGATTGTTGGAAGAAATTTCTTTCCTGCATGAGGTCCTTTGCACATCCAACCACACCCCTTCCTTCCCTTTTTGACTTCACTTTCTCTTCCCACTCTCTGCCCACCAGCAACTCCTCTCCTCTTTGGCTCCTCCTAGCAGCCTTGAATGTCTGCTTGACAGCAGCTCAGAGGCCTGCCCCATATCTCTCTCCCTCGTGTGTGTGTGTGTGTGTGTGTGTGTGTGTGTGTGTGTGTGTACTTCCCACTAGCTGGGAGCACTCTCTTTTCCTTGTCCCATAACTCTGTGCCTTCAAGGTCCCCAGAAAGCTGAACTAAATCTGCAACCCTTGTCAAATATCTTAGCCACATGCCCTTCAGACTGTTTTCTCCGTAAGTCTCGAGCTTCCTCATCTCAACTCCTCGCTCTTGGGCCTTCCTCTTTTTTGGTTTTGGATGTCAACTTATTTCGGGTGAAAAACTGGCTGCCATCAGATCGGCTCTCCTATGTGCCAGGCATCTGTGTGCCATACCCTTCTCATGCGAATGTCACCCACGTTCTCTAGGGTTCTCTTCATGGTTTGTCGAAAGTCATGCAGCTAATTCAAGATGGAGTCACACATCAAAGCCGGGTCCATCAGATCCCAGCACACATTTTCTTCTTCCCTCTGCTGCAGTATTATTAGGAAAATGGACCTCAGAACTTTTGATTCTTCAACAGGCTCCCCAGTTAATCTTTTCCAAAATACACAGGGCCACTCACTGGGTATGTTCTGTTCTTTTCTCTTCTCCTTTTGAAAATGCTGTTTTAAATTTGTTTTGCTTTGGTTTTGTTTCTTTTTCAAGACAGGGATTCTCTGTGTAACAGTCCTAGCTGTCCTGGAACTAGCTCATATAGACTAGGCTGGCCTCGAACTCATAGTGCCTCTGCCTCTCAAGTGCTGGGATTAAAGGCATGCACCACTACCGCCCAGCTTTAAATCTTATTCTGTGTCAGGATTTCATTGTTGGCTATATGCTGGCTTTGAACTCAGGGCAATTCTCTTGCCCCAGTCTCCCAAATACTGGAATTACCGGGGTAGGCCATCCCACATGGCTTACTCTGCTATTTTCTTGATGCTCAATAGACTCCCTGAATTTCCCCTAAAATCAC
>NC_022017.1:40265593-40268366 GCF_000317375.1 Microtus ochrogaster | reverse complement strand
TTTCTCCGTAAGTCTCGAGCTTCCTCATCTCAACTCCTCGCTCTTGGGCCTTCCTCTTTTTTGGTTTTGGATGTCAACTTATTTCGGGTGAAAAACTGGCTGCCATCAGATCGGCTCTCCTATGTGCCAGGCATCTGTGTGCCATACCCTTCTCATGCGAATGTCACCCACGTTCTCTAGGGTTCTCTTCATGGTTTGTCGAAAGTCATGCAGCTAATTCAAGATGGAGTCACACATCAAAGCCGGGTCCATCAGATCCCAGCACACATTTTCTTCTTCCCTCTGCTGCAGTATTATTAGGAAAATGGACCTCAGAACTTTTGATTCTTCAACAGGCTCCCCAGTTAATCTTTTCCAAAATACACAGGGCCACTCACTGGGTATGTTCTGTTCTTTTCTCTTCTCCTTTTGAAAATGCTGTTTTAAATTTGTTTTGCTTTGGTTTTGTTTCTTTTTCAAGACAGGGATTCTCTGTGTAACAGTCCTAGCTGTCCTGGAACTAGCTCATATAGACTAGGCTGGCCTCGAACTCATAGTGCCTCTGCCTCTCAAGTGCTGGGATTAAAGGCATGCACCACTACCGCCCAGCTTTAAATCTTATTCTGTGTCAGGATTTCATTGTTGGCTATATGCTGGCTTTGAACTCAGGGCAATTCTCTTGCCCCAGTCTCCCAAATACTGGAATTACCGGGGTAGGCCATCCCACATGGCTTACTCTGCTATTTTCTTGATGCTCAATAGACTCCCTGAATTTCCCCTAAAATCACTGGGGTGGCTATTGGTAAGGACTGCTGGTAAAGAGGAACGCATTATCAACCTGTCAATCGCTCCCAAGTCATTTTTTTCTCATGGTAGCTGCTTTGAGTTTCTAGACATGACCATTTAAGTCTGAAAGTGCAAACTTTTCAAAATTGAAAACTACTCTTGGTTGGCAGATTTCCACAAGGCTTGATTTAGCATGTTCTGCATGCTGAGGACAAGCTGCAAAACACCCTCAAACCAGAGTCGCTAAAGAGCCTCACATACTGACCCCCCACACACACATATTCATGAAAACTTCTTGAATTTTCATGAACAAACCTGTTCTTTTCTGCTTCTTTGTACCCGCTGCTCCTTCTGCCAGACACCTCTTCAATGCACCTATTGACCTGTTAGCTCATTTTCCAAAATATCCGAGCTTCAAGGAAGGCACTCTATCCTCCTCTGTTAGAGGGCGGGGTGGGGGGGACATCTGAACCCTAAAGTAGCCCTGGTTACCTCACATAAAAAGCGATGGGAAGATGTTAAAACCTGGGCCTTGCCCCAAATCTACTAGGTTGGATTCTCTAGGGTGGAGCCTGGGAAAGGCTCACCTTAACAAGTTCCCCGGGTGCTTGGGAAGATCCTGGGCTGAGCTTCCCAGAGTTGAGTCATCACTTCTTCATCTTCACAACTTCTATCCTGCCCTGAAAGCCAAGTGAACAAATATTTCAGGGATGCTTGCTATGCGCTCAGCCCCGCGTGCATAACACAGAATCAGCTCACGCAATGGTTACCGTAACTCAGACTATATGGAGACTCTTCCTAGCACTATGTTGTTAAAGGGGAAACCGAGGCACGGAAAGATTAAGAAACTGGTTCAAAGTCACCCATCAAATAAGAGCTGAACTCCCGATTACCCCCAGTATTTCCTGACTTGGTGATGTTTGTGGATTTCTTTCCTTAAATCACCTTGCTTTAGCATGTATATATTTCAAATCTAGTGCAAAAATCTGTGAAAATGGAGACTTTGGGATGTTTGCACTCTGTTGGCTGGCCAGGAACTGGGCAATGTGAGAAAGGATCACAGTGAGTCCGTATCTGTGAAATGAATGAATGAACCCAATATAGAGGTTGGGTGCTGGTTCCACTTATCCCTCATACTCACTAAAATGACACTGACATTAACATTTAAAAGTGTGTGTGCCACTTGGTACCTGTATCTCCCAGGTATGAAAACCTCTGAGCTGGAATTGACATCTCATTGTGCTGACTATAATTAACTGGAAGTTTTCTATCAAGGGTATTAAGTTCCTGTGCACAGGGACTAGAATGATTCCTCTTGTTATTGGATCAAAGCCAGCTGAGTAGCATTCTTGCCTCTTGCCAGAGAGCAGGCTACAGGGTTCATTCCAATGCAAGCTATAGATTGTTCTTTCAAAACCTTTGAGATCTAAAAGGTAGTGGCTAGATTTAATGGATGGTAAATAATAATGATAATAATAATAATAAGGGTAAGGGACCTGGATTAGTGCAAAAGGAGGAGTTCTTGGCTTGCCTCTTAGACTGGGGAGATCTCAGGCTCCCCTTTGCCTGGCACTGTGCACAGGTGACCTTTCTCAAGCTGAACAGAGAAAGATTATGTCATCATTGTTCACCAATGTATCTTTAGGATTTTTCTGGTGCCCAGAAGAAAGAAGATACTCAATAAAAGAAACCACAGGTTTCTGGGAGTTGTAGCACATGTGTATAGTCTCAGCCATTCTGGAGACAGAGGCAGGAGGCTACTGCAAATTTATGAATTTGAGGCAAGCTTGAGCAATATAGCAAAATCACAGTTTCAATAAGTCTATGCACATGTTTTCTAGAATGCAGACTGAGATGGGAGTGCGCTGTCAAGCCGGGAAAAGGCAGCCACACAAATTCCTAGTGTTTTGAAGCTGTTGTTTTGTAGCCAAAGCTGACCTCAAGCTCATGATCCTCTTGCCTTGACCTCCAGAGTAGCAGGAATTATAGTCATGTGACCATACCCTAC
>NC_022017.1:40263789-40265493 GCF_000317375.1 Microtus ochrogaster | reverse complement strand
CACACACACACACACACACACACACACACATTTGAAATGTTGTATCATGTATCATGTAGTCCAGGCTAGTCTCATACTTAGTGTGTAGGTAAAGCTGGCCTTGATCTCCTTATCTCCCTACCTCCACCTCCAACAATTTTAGACGACAGATACTTACCATCATACTTAGTCTCCTGCTCAAGAATTTTTAAAATTGCATGTTCACCTGTTCACGATTTAAACACTTTCACTTACTCCTAGAGGGGGAAATTTCCATAGCAATAGACAACTGATATACCCATTTAAACTAATTGTTCTATCAAGGTAGCAGGTTCTGTGCTATTGGACATGCCTAGCTTGCTTAGGCCCTGGGCTTGATTCACCAGCACTATGTTAGATCATAAAGGATAGGTTGATAGGTAGCTAAGTAGATAATAGGGAAATAGAAAGATGACGGATAGACAGTGAGATGGGGGAGAACAGACAGATAGTTCCCTAAGTATAGTCATACGGTGTGTATTTTAAAGACTTGTATCTCATCACACTGTTGGAATATGGTAGGGTTAACCTCTCCTATCCCCCTTAGTTAGGTTTGCCCTCTGAGCTGCTTTGGCCAAAACAAGGTGAGTAGACCTGAGATTTGATGTTTGGAGGCAAATGTTTTCAGATGCATTACATGTACCACCATGAATGTACCACTTATTTCCTGTCTGATAGTCCTGGAAATCTTGCAGCAGCATCATTGTGTTCCTGACTCAAGAGGACATAAAACAGTCACCGAGTTAGCCCAAGGGAAATAGACATTACAAGAAGAAATGAAACTTTTTTGTGTGTCAAGAAGATTTCAGAGTTGTTTGTTACAGTAACATTGCTTTCCTTTTTTTTTTTTTTTTCCTTCAAGACAGGGGTTCTCTGTAGCTTTGGAGCCTGTCCTGGAAGTCACTCTGTAGACCATGCTGGCCTTGAACTCACAGAGATACACCCATCTCTACCTCCTGAGTGCAGGGATTAAAGGTGTGCACCACCATTGCCCAGCAGCTTTCCTTGTCTTCACTGGCGCAAACTACTAAGTCTCCTTGACTGCTAATATTGCTGATCTTGTTGTTATCATAGTTCTTGTGTTCAAATATGACCTTGTACATGCTAGGCAAGTGCTCTACTGCTGAATTACATTCCCAGCCCTCATCATTGCAGTTAAACTCAAATCACAATTAATCTCAGCCTTTAGCTATCAGCGGAACACATTGTCATTGTTTTCCTACATCATTAGTAATTTTTACATATAGTCTAAAATAAACCTTTTGATATATACTATTGCATACTAAGGATATTCATCAAGGAGCATCAATTCTTTAAAGTTAGCTTTACGGCAGTTCATGACAAAAATTTCTGTCTCATCGCCAAATAGCTCTGTCTTGGAGCACAGAGGCTGCAATTATTGTATTATTCTTAATACATTGATTTTATTTTAAGCTCCAGAGGTGTTAAGAACAAATAACTGAAAATTTTTTTCTCTTTCCCTGCAAGCTGGAAAGCTCGGAGGCAAGTTTCATCCCATCTACAGCAGGCACGCAAGACTTCATGACTCCTTTTTCAGTATTAATTCTGTCCTTGGCTTTGTAGTATTTTCCTCTTTTTTTTTTTTTTGGTTTTTCGAGACAGGGTTTCTCTGTGGCTTTGGAGCCTGTCCTGGAACTAGCTCTGTAGACCAGGCTGGTCTCGAAC
>NC_022017.1:40253660-40262973 GCF_000317375.1 Microtus ochrogaster | reverse complement strand
CCCTGCCAACTCCAGTCTTTCCCCCTCTGCTTACTGCCTGCAGATCAGGATGTGAAGCTCTCAGTTACAGCTCCAGGGCCCTTCTAAACAGTCAGCAAGCCTCCAATCAAATGCTTTCTTTATAAGATTTAATTTGGTTATGGTGTCTCTTCACAACAGAATAGTAAGCAAGATACCCCTTCACTCTGATTTCTTAACTTAAAAGGGAGCACCTCACAGCCATTTTAATAAAAGGAGGAAAGTAAGGAGGTTCTAGATGGACATAGTGTCAAAGTGCCTTCCAGTATATTATGTTAAGGCCAGCAAAATGGCTCATTCAGTAAGTACACTTGCTGTAGAGCCTGAGGACCTGAGTCTTGGTCCTACCCCACCATAAATAAATAAATTACATGAAATAAAAAATAGTTGCTTATTCCAGAGATTAGTGCTCATCTGAGTACTAACTAGAGACACCGCTGTATGTAGTGGACGATGATCAATGCAGAAACTCATAACTAATCAAAGCTCTGGGAACAGTGAGTGCTGGGTGCTCGGATTTAAAAATGGGACATCTGTGTCACCCCCTTCAAGGCTCAGAGAACATTGGAGTGGGAACAGAGGGAAATAAGAGCCAAAGAAAGCAGGGAAGGATGCCATGAAATGCTGTCTTCTTCCGGACATGACATATTCATTGTTCTCGTGAACTCCCAGGAGCAGTGCCCTCCTGCGCAGGCATGCCTACCAATATCCCGTCATGGATCAGGGAGAAGCTCAGCCCTTTTGCCTCCTTGAGACATTTAATGATTGCTGGCAAGAAGAGGTGCAGTTATATTCCTCAGTGATGTGGCCATTGCTTAAGTAAATACCCCCACACACGCTCACACACCTTCTTTTGATAATGAATGAAACTAGAGAATAGGAAGATAAAGAAGAAGAAGACAGCAAAGGGAATAGACGTTAATCCCTCAGACCAATAAGGTTAGAGAGAAGAACTCTTTGCAAAGGACAGAGGGGTCAAAAGGATGAGCTATATAATTCACAGGGCCCAATACAAAATGGAAACAGCCTATTGCTTGTTCATACAGTAATAATCTTCAGGTGAGACTACCTCAGAGCATTAAGCCAGATAACAGTCTTTCTGTGTGGGGATCCTACCTATGTGTGACCACCTCCTGACGACAAGTGATATGCTGTCATAGACCAGGGGACTGAAGTCTTTCTCTGCCCACATGCTGGATCATGATGGCTCGCAGGAGCCAGTTATTTTCTAGTAGCTGAAGCCTATTTCCTGGAAGTAAACCGAGCCCAATTGTGTACAGTTTTCCAGTCTCCATTAAGAGTAAGCAGCTGTACAAGCTAAGGTAGCTCAGCCTAAGTTCTCAGAGGAAAGCGCCTCATGGCTTCAGCAAGCCTCAAAGAAAGCATAGCCCGCTCTCAGAAGGCAGAGAGGACTCAGATCCTCTAATGGGTTTGTTCCGAGTCTGGTCAAGGTGGCTTCCGCTGTGTACCTGGGAACGTAGCAATTTGTTATCAGCCCGTAAATGCTTCCTGATCCCAGCTCTAGGTAAACCCTACAATTTCCAGGCTATCTTCGGGGATAAGCTTAATTAGGATGTACATGTTTTGTATCCTGCCGCTGTGATGATCTCAGCCATCAGCTCAACTATATCAACTATATTTAATTTTTTTTAAAACATTTGATTTGTTTGTATGTTTAGTGTGTGTGAATATGTGCAGGCAGGCACACTGGCATGTGTGTGGTCAAAGGACAACTCAAGGCAGTTGGCTCTCTTCTTCCATCTTGTGGGTCTCGGGAATCCAACGTAGGTCATCGGGTTGGCAGAAGGCGCCTTTACTCGCTGAGCCGTCTCACTGGTCCAGCTCAATTACATGTAAATGGCACCTGTTCATGGACAGTTTACTGGGGAAAACCTTTGCTGGTTGTAATTTTACATGTGACGGAAAGGTATGAGCATGTGTGTATGTACGTGTATGCATGTGTGTGTGCGTGTGCATGTTTGCATGCATTTGTGTATGTGTATGTGCCTGTGTGTATGCATGTGAGTGTATGTGTGTGTGCATATGTAGTTACTCATGCTCACATACTAGCCCTTTTATGAGAATTGTCCATGTATGGATATGAAAAGGAAAATTCCTCTTTTCATCGTCTCTTGTACATATCTGTTGATTGTACACGCAGCCCTTTGGAAGTTACTTTCCTCCAGTGGAAACCAGCCTGTTCTAAAGGATCTTCTTCCAGAAAAAGAGAGGAGAGGAAGAAGCATCTCTTTGCCTGGGCACTGCCTTATCATGTCAGGCTCTGTGATGTCCATGTGAACTCCTCTGGAGAACCTGAGAGTTGGGGACTGTGATAGGGAGACAGCGAAGGCTGTGAGTCACCTGCTGCCTTCACAGGCTGCTTGCAGAGTTGACCATACCGTAACTTCTGGGTGGACTGAGGCTCCCTCAGGAAGGCAGGAGCTCCAGCAGCTCCATCCCCTTCTGTTGATTTTCAAATGACAAAAGGAAAGGCCAGGCTGCTCTCTTGCCCGCCTGCAGCTCAAGTAGGGCAGCAGGAAACCCAGGAGAGTCCTTGACCTTCCTGGATTACCTCTCTGGGCAGACATCCTGTAGCTTGTCCTGACACTTGGTACAGCTGAGCAAGCAATGACAGTCGTGCTGGAAGATGAATTCTGCCACGGAGCAGCTGTGTGGCTTGGAGAAGTCATTTAACTACTCAGAGTCTTTGTAAATCGAAGACAATTGTAACCAAAGCATTTCCCATGCTGGGGCTGAGAGAATTTTTAAATGCATGAACTTTGTCTTAACAATTAGATGTCGAGATGTTTATCTATAGGAAGTGCAGACACAAGGACAGAAGGACAGAAGATGAAAATACGGATCCAGGGAAACTCTCTGATGGCCCTGTTATAGTATCCCAATTATTATAATGCTAAAATAACTTAGTGTCTGAGTGTATGGAATTTGTTAGATATTTTTTTGTCCCTCGTGTAATAATGTGCACAGGCATTTAAAATGGATCTGAAGATCTCTGCTTGTTGAGTTAACTCTGTGATACTTTACCTTTTATATGATACTAATGGGCCATGGGCCATCTCTGGTGAACTGTATTTCAGGGGCTATAATGACACTGGTTATCTTTGGTATCTTTTGAGATTTTTTATCCAGGAGTATTTGTAATCCCAATACTTGATAGTCTGAGGTAAGAGGATCAGGGTTTTGAAGCCAGACCAAACTATTTCAAAGCTAAACTATCTCACATACAAAAAAGACAAACAAAAGTCAAGTTTTTACCTTGTGCTTGGTTTGACTAAGTAATGCTTGTTTCCTATGAATCACAACAAAATGACCAGCATGGCATAAGATCCTAAAAGGGCAATAGTGGCTCTCATTCATGGTGGTAACCAACAGCTCCCTAATTAAACTTAGGGTCCACTTAACAAGAGGGAAATCATGCCTGGTGCTGGAAACCCAGCAGACTCCCTAGGGCTAATGAGGTTTTGGGCCTTAGGGGCAAACCTACTACTGCCACTTTACTAAACTAGCAGAATTCCTAACTGCATTCTCAACCTTTTCCTAATAGCCATAGATACATGGAGCTCTCACCCTTCATCAAAGAAGCTTTGCTCTGCAGTTGATGGAAACCATTGTAGAAATCTACAGCTAGTTAAAATCAGATACCAACTGATCACGGACTATGCAGCCCCAGTGGATATATCTACAATGCAACTCCCACACATAAGGCTCAGGGAAGACGACAGAAGAGAGGGTGAAAAGATTTTAATGGCTAGAGGTGTTGTATGGGGGAGCGGCCGCCTGGCTAGCTTATACCTGAAATAACCACACAGAAATTGTATTAATTAAATTACTGCCTGGCCCATTATCTCTAGCCTCTTATTGGCTAACTCTCACATCTTGATTTAACCCATTTGTAATCATCTGTATAGCCACTTGACTGTGGCTTACCGGCAGGAGTCTAGCCAGCGTCCGTCTGGGGCAAGAGAAATATGGCGTCTGCCTGTCTCTGCTTTCTTCCTCCCAGAATTCTGTTCTGTCTTCCCCGCCTACCTGAGTTCCGCCCTATCAACTAGGCCAAGGCAGTTTCTTTAATAACCAATAAAAGCAACACAAATACAGAAGGGCCTCCTACACCATAGAGGACCGGGAAGTCGTTTGTGAGATTGGATCTCTTAGAAATGACAGGAAAACTACCCCCTGCAACATCCCACCAACGTGGCTACCTAAACAATGACAGCACCGAAAGACATGCCCATGTGGAAGAGGGACAGCTCACAGGATCCCAGCCTTCGACCATAAACCGCAGGCAGCTAATGGCTCCTGAGAGAGGAGAATCAGTCTTCCATAGGAATAAACTCTGACTGGTTATCTAATACAAAATGGTCAGTACTGAAATCATACACACAAGCAACACTAAATGGACTCAGCGGGTTGTATTTATATACTTATGCATATATGTATACATAAAAATAACCAAATAAAAAGAGACCATGTATTTGAAAGGGAGTGAGGGGAGGGAAATTGGAGGGGCTAGAAGGAAGGGACATTGGAGCAGCTGGAGGGAGGAAGAGGATAGAGGAAATGATGTAATTATATTTTAATTCATTTTTTTAATTAAAGTGTAAAATAGTTTCTTGGTTACTAAAAATCTACAAATAAACAAAATGTGCAGTATTATATGGTTGAAGACATGGCCCATGATGGTCTTCCTAAAATGACACCTGACCTCTACCACAGCAAGTAATCCAAGAGATAGTAAGGCAGAAACCACAATACTTTTCTGATCAAACCCCCAGAAGCCACACTCATCACTTCTGCCATAGGATGTTGATACATACACCTTTCTCATCTTGCATCAGAGAAAATACAGAAATGAATGAGGACATGAAAGCAGCCGTCTTTGGGGCTGGCTATTCCATATTTCATGTATATGCCATAACCATACACATGAAAAGTCTTCTGAAAACCATTGATTGTTGTCCAAATGAGAGGGACCTTAAATTTTGCCCTTCATCTTCCTCAGGACTCTATGTCCAGCTATTGCTACTTGGAATGACCCATACTGTATCTGATATCAGAGCATCACTTACTGGGGCTAGTTAGTGTTGTTAGCTTGCCAGGATGTAGACTCACTTAGGAGCTGGGCTTCTGGGCATGGCTGTGAAGAACCATCTTGATTACCTTAATTGAGGTGAAAAGACCCAACCACTATGGATGACGTCATTTCCTGACTGGGTCCTGGATGGTGCAAAAGGAGAGGCAGAACTGAGCAGCAGCAAGCATTGATTTTCTCTGCTACCTGAATGTGGATACAGTATGTGACTGGCTGCTTCACGTTCCTTGTGGTTGACTTTCCTCCATGATAGACTGTGAATTAAAATAAACACTTTCTCTAAATTGCTTCTGTTGGAGTATTTTATCACAGTAATAGGAAATAAACTCAGACCTTTATTATTGATTTATTATTATTGCTTGTTATTTATTATTTATTAATTATTGTTGACCTTCACTCCTTTTGCTTCTGTCCTTTGATGTCTTGAAGTGCTCCCAGAGAAAAGGACAGAGGGCTTACCACACTCACCAATCCAGGAAGTCCCTTAGGCTAGAATCTCTGTGTGTTCTTCTTTGTACCTCAAGGGTTTAGCACTGGCCTGCTTAGCAGCTGTTAAATACTTGCTTGCTGTCTTCACTGAAGACACGGAAACCCATGACATGGAGTTGAATTTAAGTCCACACCACGAAATGGAAACTATACCTGACCCTTGCTAAAGAGCCAAGAACCTGAGATTAGAAAGATCATGGTTCTAGAGGAAACCCTACTGCTGTTATTCTGAGAAAGGAACGGGCTAATCAAATGGCTCCTGATGCTTGTGTTACCCCCATTATACTGAGAGTTCGGTGTGTTGTGCAATCCTCATCAGAGAAGAGTGATTTCAGTGGATGGTAATTATCATAGAGACACGCACGATGGGCAGAGAGTGAGACTTTGGAGCACTCGGCTCTTAATGGGATATCTCCCTCCAACCCCTGCCCTCAAGGATCAGACAGGGATAGGGGTAGGGGGCAAGTGGAAAGATTGTAAGAGCCAGAAGCGGTAGGTGATTGCCGTCCAGGCACGGCAGGCCTGATGCATATATGAACTCACTGAGACTCTAACAGCATACTCAGGTGCAAGCCAGACACCATCCCACCACTGGGAAGATGGAGTAGACCCAGAGTCCCATCCCCAGCCTCAGAGCTATTTGCAGTTGATGTCTGCTGGGAAAGGGAAACTACTTTCTCCAATGGAGTGTCACTGGGTCTATCAACCACATTCTAGAACAGGCCCCATGCCCAGGAGTAGTTGACCAACACAAGATGAACTCCGTGATTTCCTGTTTATTTGTTTGTTTCTTTGTGGGCTTTGTGTTTCATTTTGTTTTATTTTGGCATTTCTTGTGTTACTGTTTTGTTGTTTTGATTTTTTTTCTTTGTTTTGAGAGAGAGAGAGAACATGCAATTGGATAGGTAGGGAGGTAAGGAGGATCTGTGGGAGGGGAAAACATGATTAAAATATATTAAATATATTAAAAATATATTAAAAGAATTTTTAAATTAAAAAAGGTAAACCTGCTTCTGCTTAAAGAGGTGAAAGTGACCAATGGCCGAAGTCATCTCCCAACCTCATCAGAGCTTGTAGTACAATGAATAAAAACCCAGAGGCAGAAATTGGGGTTCAATCTGAAGACCAGAAAAGCAAAACAGCCAGCCACTGGCTCTTATCTCTACCTCAGCCTAAAATGGCAATCCTGCCTCCAGGAAGTCTCAGAATGAGACTGTGTCTGAGAGCTGTCTCCTCCTGTTTTATATTCCTCTCTAGGTCTGGGATTAAATGCGTGCACCACAACCGTCCAGTTTCTATGGCAAACTAGTGTGGCTACTGAGATTAAAAGTGTATGCCACTACTGCCTGGTCTGTAAAACAGATCAGTGCAGCTGTTTTAGTCTCTGAACTTCAGGCAAGTTTATCTATTAAAATACAAATGAAATATCACGACAAGAGCTTGTGTCCTTTGTTCTGTCTGCTGTCAGTCCTGCCTGAATTTGCTTCTTGCCAGTTCCTCTGGAGTTTTTCTTCTTGCTTTCCTGGAGCAGATATGCTTGAACTATTTGATTTGGGACAAGTCCCTTAATATTTCTGGACCTCAATTCTCCTACGTCAAACAGATAGCAATACTTCCTTCTAGCATTAGTAAAAGCTGAAATTAAGGCTGTCAAGATGATGCACCTGCTCCCAAGCTTACTAACTAGAGCTCAATCTCCAGGCCGTACGTAGTGGAAGGTAAGAAATTATCCCTGGCTGGGCCGTGGTGGCGCACACCTTTAATCCCAGCCCTCTGGAGGCAGAGGCAGGCGAATTGTTGTGAGTTCGAAGACAGTCTGGTCTGTAGAGCGAGTTCTACCATAGGCAGGACTACACAGAGAAACACTGTCTTGAAAGAAAAAAAAGAAAAGAAATTATCCCCACAAGCTGTCTGCTGCCCCCCAAATAAATAAATAAATAAATGTATTAGGTTTTTTTATACATAAAAGCTAAAACCAAGAACCAGACCAGCAGGATTGGGGGCTAAGGTTCCACTGGATTCAGGATTCCATCATCCTTCTCTCTTCTTTATGGGGTCCTGAGAGAACCTTCCATCTCATGGTCTACTTCTGCCATTTAACATAATTTTAAAGTAATTTTTACACGGAATCACCTAGTTCTCCCAGCTCTATTTCTTAGTGTCGGACATAACGCTTTTTCAGCTATTTCCATTGCAAAGAAACATTTCAGATCACCAAGTGCCTTTTTCAATGCAGCACATACCTTGTAGGCTGTGCTCTAATCCCTAATCTTTCTGCCTGATGGTGGCTAGGCTCACAGAACACCGACATGCCTAGTTCAAGATCTCACATCGCCCAACCGAGCTGTGCACTTCGGATCTTCCTGACTCTAAATCTCAGGCGCTGGGATTACAGGTATGCACCACCACACTGGGTTAAATGGTGCTGGGGACCAAACCCAGGGCCTCAAGTATGCCATGCAAGCAGTCTGCCAACTGAGCTTCAGCCCCAGCTTCCTGTTCAAAGGCTTTGATGTTACATATTGTACTTTTCCCATGAAGCAGTTTTCAGGATTGATGTTGTTGTTGTCGATGGCCAATAGGAATTCTGAATCTGAATTTCGTTTTGTTTTATTGATGTGTAAAGTTTAGGTGTCTACTTTCCCCCACCTCAGCTTAATTTTTCTTATTGTGAAGGCTCACACAGTCTACTCAGTAAGCAATGGTGTATGGAGGTTAAGGATACAAGTTTTGGAACCAGAAAGACTGGAGTTTGAATGGTTTTGCCAATGAAATTCAAAGTTTTCAAGTATAAACTGAGTATAGAAATATGCACACATTGACAGCAATATCAGTTACATAGTGTTCCGTTACCAATCATCCCAGAACTGGAGGATGCCATGGCAACTGTTATTTGTGTCGCTCATGTGTCTACAGTCTGTGCTCCTCATGGATGGCTCTGCCATGGAGCTGGGAGGCCACCTGGAACTGGGTGCTGATGTCTTTGGCCTTCTGTGTTGGGTTCCTGGGTTTCTCAGGACCTGATGACTTGGTTCCAGAGCTCCAGGTGGACACTGACACTGAGCTGGTTTTTGTGACCTTGCCTAAGAGCATGCAGTGCTGCTGCTCTTGGGATTATAGGTACATCTAGATTTCAGAAGTGCCCACTAGTCTGGGTGTTTGGGGGTTTTAGACAGGGGATCTCTATGGAGTTCGGGCTGGGCTCAGACTTAGAGGGTTCAGCCTGTCTTAGCTTCGTGCATACTAGGCTTAGAGGGTTATATCATACTCAGCAAAAGAGCCTTCTGATCTCTATTATTCCTTTAGTTTTATTTTGTTAATTCTTTCTTTCTTCCTCTTCCCCTTTCTTTCTTGCTGATTTATCTTATGTCTCTCTGTGTATACACCTTATTGCTATGTGTATGTGTGTACGTGTGTGTGTGTGTGTACGTGTGTGTGTCTGTGTGTGTAGGGGAAACACTACTTGACAGAAGAAATTGTATGCCAGATATAGCTAATTTCTGTGACCAGTTTGGAGAAGGGCAGTTTAGCACAGAGTTACAAGAATTTAAAAACTAAATGAACTCTAAGTGTTTATGTGCATAGTCGAGCATCTGATTACTTGTAGGTTGGTTGCCATGGGCACATAAAACCAACATTCTCAGGGACTGTGTATTGTTGTTCCTCTCTCTCTCTCTCTCTCTCTCTCTCTCT
>NC_022017.1:40185123-40253560 GCF_000317375.1 Microtus ochrogaster | reverse complement strand
TCTTCCCTTCTCCCTCTCTCCCTTCCCTACTCTCTTTACATTTCAGTACTGACAGTTGAACCCAAGACATCAGTCATGCTAGACATGATGTCTACCAGTGATTTATAGTCTTCCCCATCAGAAGGATTCTGATGACCTATTCTGCTGGTATCTGAACCACCCCTTTGTTCACTTCCCAAGAATAATAAGAGTGTGTCTGTGCTGACATTTTCCTTTCCCAACCTTTCTCCTCTTTCACTGCTTTTTAACCAATCATGAAAGTTGCCAGTGACAGGCAATATTGGGTGGCATTGTTTAACCACACACCATTGGTCTCATCGCTGAGATAAACAAACTCCCCTGTATGGTTTGGCCCAACAAAGGTTATCTATATCAAGTGAAAGAGGATGTTAAAGATAAAACAGATAAGGCCTGCTGCTCAAGCTCAAGGTTTGGCAAGGCATCTTCCTAAGTCAGTCTGTCCCCACTGCAGAGAGGCCAAGCAACGAGTAGAGTTTACTTTTTTTCTACTTGGTTATAGCTAGAAATAATCTTCCAGAAAGTCTTAGAGGCAACATGGTGCTCACTGAGGTCACTGAGCAAGCTGGATGCCAGATCCTACATGAAAAGGTACTCAGTGTCCACACTCTTGTCATTTGGGACCAAACACATCTATCTTATGAGTATCTGACTTCTGCAGTGTAGCACTACCTTGACCAGCACCCACCAGATTCTAAAGCATCACCATTGTGAGTTTATGGCTCCTAAAATGCCTCCAGTCTTGGTAAATGTGGAGACACAAATCCCCAGCAAAGAATTACTAGACTTAGATACAGGTCCGCTAGTTATCTACAAATCTATCCAGCATTTTGGCAGGGGCTAAGATAATTTATAAATATTAAGTTTAAGTTTAGCAGTTGAACTAGTAGGTCTTTAGCCATGTTTTTTTGTTTGTTTGTTTGTTTGTTTTAAAGTCAGTAAAGCCAGGCAGTGGTGGTAAACACGTTTAGTCCCAGCACTCAGAAGGCAGAGAGACAGATTAATGTGAGTTCGAGGCCAGCCTGTTCTAAAGAGTTCCAGGACAGCTTCCAAAACTACAGAGAAACCCTGTCTTGAAAACCAACATACACACAAGTGCCAGTAAAAAGGCAAGTGTAGAATGTAGAACATTTTTTTAATGCAACATGTCTGAGTCAGTAAAGTCAATGACATTAAAGAAAAGACATAGAGGTGAGTTTATAATTTCAAAAAAGAAGCTGGGCGGTGGTGGCGCACTCCTTTAATCCTAGCACTTGGGAGGCAGAGGCAGAGGCAGAGGCAGAGGGATCTCTGTGAGTTCAAGAACAGCCTGGTCTACAAGAGCTAGTTCCAGGACAGGCTCCAAAACCACAGAGAAACCCTGTCTCGAAAAACAAACAAACAAACAAACAAAAAACACTTCCAGTGTTGCCTCTGACTGGGCCTATCAGAGAAAAGCATGATTATGGAAGATATTTGAAGAATTATTCGGAAAATCAAACTACTCCATGATGGTTCTAATTTAAGTATGAATATAATGCTGGGGTAAAAGAATGTCCTAGGGTTCTTTGTGTGGTTGTGGTGGCTTGATTGTTAGTTGGTTGGCTTGCTCATCTTTTTTTAAAAAGTATTTTTATGAGAGAGGGTCTCACGTAAGCCAGGCTGGAATCAAACTTTCTATGCAGCCAGGGATAACCTTGAGCTCCTTTTTCCCTTCCTTCAATCTCCAGAGTTTTGGGTGTACAGGCATGCACCACCATGGCCAGCTCAAAACAGTGCGCATGTTTAGAAGAGACGCACATGTGAAAAAGGTCATACCCCATGCATAATTCTCTGGCTGCTTAGTCAGGAAAAGCAAGCGGAAAGAGCAAGTGTTCTTTAATGATGACTCTACACAATACATTTGTGTGTGTGTGTGTGTGTGTTTATATGCGTGTGTCTGTGAGTGCACATGTCTGTGTTTATATGCACATACATGCTCATGTGCGTCTGTGGAGGACAGAGGTCAATATCCAGTGTCTCCCTCAGTCATTCTTCACCTTATTTATTATTATTATTATTATTATTATGATGATGATGATGATGATGATGATGATGATGATGATTGGTTTTTTTGGAGACACAGTTTCTCTGTAGCTTTGGAGCCTGTCGTGGAACTAGCTCTTGTAGACCAGGCTGGCCTCGAACTCATAAAGATCCACCTGCCTCTGCCTCCTGAGTGCTGGGCTTAAAGGCATGCACCACCACTGCCCAGCTAAAATTTTATTATTATTAATTATACACATGTCTATGTGTGTGGATGTGTGCACATGAGCACCCATGGAGGGTGGAAGGATGGGATCCTTCTGGAATGCAGGCACTTGGGAGTTGACTGATGTGGGTTCTGGAAACTGGACTTGGGTCCTTTGTAAGAACAATTTGAGCTCTTACCACTGAGCCAGCTCTCTAGCTCTAGTCCCTCCACTGAATGCTTGCTTGCTTTTTTTTTCTTCTTCCTTTTTTATCTTTTTATTTTAAAGTGGTTTTTTGAGACACAGTTTCTCTGTGTAGCCCTGGCTGTACTGAACTGTGTAGATCAGGTTGGCCTTGAACCCACAGAGATGGGCCTGCCTCTTCCTCTGGAATGCTGGAGTTAAAGGTGTGAGCCCACTACCACCCAGCCTCACCTAACGCTTTTAGAGATAGGATCGCTCACTGAATTTGAAACTCCTTGACTCAGTTAGGCTGGCTAGTAAGTCTCTCACGCCTCCTCTCTCTGGCTCACAGGTGTCTGCCACCACACTCAGCTGCTTATTCGGGTGCTAAAGATCTAAGCAGCACTCCTCCTGTTTGTATGGCAAGCATTTTGCCAGCTGAGCTGTCTTCCCTTCCTCGAATCTGTACTCTCTCTTTTTTTTTCTCTTCTCTGCATTTTAGGATGGTATTAATTAAATTGATGTGGAAAAGAAAACGATTGGAAAGTTTCCTGGAATGCGTACATGAACCTCACAGAATTTTGTCCACTGGGAAAAAACATTAGCACCAACTCAATTATCTGGCCCTAAGCAAAAGCCATGTGTGGCGATCATTTAGATAACAGACACACACACACACACACACACACACACACACACAGCTTCTAGTCAACCTTCTGTTGACAACCCCAAATCTGCCCACTGGACTGAAAATATCCTCAGTCAATCAAGAACAAAGGCATGGTGGCGCATGCCTTTGTTAGCTCAGCTCTTGAGAGACTGAAACAGGCGGATTGTGAGCTTGGAAACAGCTTGGGAAACCTAGTGAGACTCTGTCTCTAAAAATGAGGAACAATGGCTGGAGAGTTGTCTCAGAGGTTACTCCAGATGACCCAAGTTTGAGTCTTGACACCCACATGACAGATCACAGTTACCTATAGCTCCAGTTTTAGGGGTTTCAGTGCCTTCTCCTAAACTCCATGAGCTCCAGGCACACATGTGATGCACATACAAACATGCAGGCACAGGCACAATAATCACTAACTTAAAACAAGTAAACAATCTTTAAAGTTTAAAAAGAATGCTGATGGAGGAGGAGGATGGTGATACTGTTGAGCATCACCAACATCCTGCAGTCACAGTTTCCATAAACCACCCAGTGACTTCAAATCTCAGATATCTCTCTTCTCGTATTTAGCCGAAAGCCCTAAACCTTGTGATCATGCTCGTTTAAATGGAGAGGGAAGAATCAGACAGACTTTCCAGCCTGCATTCATTGCTGAGTCAGTATGGATGTATACTTACACCACTGCAAACATGAGCCACAGGCCAGGGCACGTATGGACCGTTATGAGAAAAGCGCACACAGAAAGAACAAATCTATATGCTTTTGTGAAAGCCTGCATTGTTTTAAATGATAGGAAATGAGCTTGGCCTACTACACCTGTAATCACAGGAGGCAGAGAACGGAGCTGAGAAGATTGCTTAAAAAGTTCAAAGCCAGCTGGACGGTGGTGGCGCACGCCTTTAATTCCAGCACTCGGGAGGCAGAGGCAGGCGGATCTCTGTGAGTTCGAGACCAGCCTGGTCTACAAGAGCTAGTTCCAGGATAGGCTCCAAAGCTACAGAGAAACCCTGTCTCGGAAAACAAACAAACAAAAACAACAACAACAAAAAGAAGTTCGAAGCCAGTCTGCTGTATATAGTGAGATCCAGGCCAGGCAAGGCTATCAATATGACCCTGAACTTAAAAAAAAATAAAAGGTACAACCCAAGTGGTTGTATCAGCCACCTGCCTTTGTGGATACAGGAACTGTAGTAAATGTCAAGATCCACTGATCCTATTGGCGTTTCTGACTGCAACATCCATTGCCCTGGCTGCCAGAGATGCCTGCTGCCTCCCTTTCTGAGCTCCCTCCTCCAGGGTCACGGCGCCTCTCCCAGAGTTGCCCACATTTAAGAATGGCAAGACACCTCCTGTTGGCCTGAGCTCATCTTCTCTGACGAATGGCCATCTTACAGAGCATTCCTTTATCCTTATCTTCCCTTATCCCCAAGATTCAGCCTAATGAGCCCGAGAACGTGCACCAGGGAGTCTGCTTCCCGGAACCTGAAGGCAGCAAGGGTACTCTAGTGAAGGCTGCTCAGCTGACCCGCAGCCTGAACCGCACAGGTACCTTTGGTGTTCTGAGACAGGCTGACTTTGAACTCCGGATTTTGTCCTCAACCCTTGAGTCCTGAGACTAGAGGAGAGTGCCCCACACTCAGCCTCCCTTCCACTGCTTTTTTAACTAAAAGAACAGCTTTCTGAATCATTCATGATAATTACAGTCATTATCTACACATGAATGCTTTTGATATAAGACCCACCTCAATGTGGGAGTTCAAAGTTGTGTAACCACGAAGGACGTCGGTATGGCGAGCCTCAGAAAAATGTAAATCAGTTTCCCTCAAAACCCAGTTATACCATTCTTGGGCCTATACCCAAGCTCACTCTGACTCATTTGCCTGCCCTTGGGACCCTTTTCTCTTATTGGGTTGCCTTGCCCAGCCCTGATATGAGGGTCTTATTATGGTGTGTTTGGTTGATATCCCCAAAAGGTCCTGCTCTTTTCTAAAGGGAACCAGAGGAAGAGTGGCCTGGGGGAGAGGGGAGAGCTGGGGATGGGAGGACTGGGAGGAGTGGAGGAAGGGGAAACTTCCGTGGGGATGTATGGGAGAAGAGTAAAAATAAGAAGCAGAAAGATGCCCAGCAATGCTCCGTAACTTGATCCTTTCTTCCAGCCTCCACTGACATCTTCTCTGGACCATGCTAAAATGACTGAATCACTGCTTCCATTTTTTCTTCTGGCATCCCATTCATCTAGCAGCTGAGTTATCCCTTTAGAAGCTAGCATAGCCTACTTACAATTACTTAATGGCCTGCATCTTAATTATTACTGTCTGCATCTTACATCTCTAACTACACTCTGGGAGGCTTAAGCAATGTAAAACTATTGCTGCAGAAGAAAAATGTTATAGCTGGACAGTGGCGGTACACACTTTTAATCCCAGCACTTGGGAGGCAGAGGCAAGAGGATCTCAGTGAGTTCAAGGCCAGCCTGGTCTATGAAGAGAGTTTCAGGACAGCCAGGGCCATCACACAGAGAAACTCTGTCTCGAAAAACCAAAAAATTGAATATTAAAAAATTAAAAAAAAAAAACATTGCTGCCTTTTGAAGGCTACGAGTCCAAGGTGAAGGGGCTAGCACAGCAGTTCTCTCTAAATCCCTGGAGTCCCGTCATTTTCTCTCAGCTCTTGGTGTCTTTAACATGTCCTGATTTTAAGAGGCACCCACCTGGTCTCCACCTGCATGTTCAAGCAGCATTCTTTTAAAAAAATATTTTAGCATTAATTATGTGTATCTGTGTAAGTGTATGTGGGGGGGTATGCACAAGCATGGGTACAATGCTCTTGAGGGCAGAAGAGGGAGTTATAGGCAACTGGGAGTCTACAGATGTGGGTGCTAGGGGTTGAACTTGGGTCTTTACAAGGATGATATGCACCGTGCGATGATGGTACACACCTTTAATCCCAGCCCTCGAGAGGAAGAGGCAGGCAGATCTCTGTGTGTTTGAGGCCAGCCTGGTCTACATGAGCTAGTTCCAGGACAGCTAGGACTGTTACACAAAGAAAACCTGTCTCAAAAAAATTAAAAAATAAAAAATAATATGCTTGCTCGCTCAATTTCTGATGTCTTTCTCCAGCACAAGCCTCCAGTGGCATTCTTTCATGTCTGTACCCCTACCCTCTGTGTGTGTGACCAGTTTCCCTCTTTTGATGAGGACACCAATCATACTGGAGTAGGACCTACCTTTTACCACTATGACCTCAGCTCAGGTAATTACATCTGCAGTGACTCTTACCAAATAAGGTCTCCTTCTGAGGTACCAAGGGTGAGGACTTCAATACTTCAATATATGAACGGGGTGTGGGGGGCATGATTCAACCCAATAAATCCTCATCTCTGCTTTATTTTCTCCACAGCTGTCACCGCCTTCTAATGGACGGCGCGGCTCCTTTGCTTACTAAAGTATCTACCCTTCTCCATGAAAGGTAAGCATCAAGACAGCAGAAATGTTTTTCGGGGGTTGTGCCCACTTGTCTAGTTTTGAGAACGTATTATACAGTCCAGGTTGGCCTCTAACTCATTGTGGATCCTGAGGATGACCTTAACCGTCTGCTCCTCCCATCAGCAACCACCCAAGTGCTGGGGCTGGGGCTGCAGCTTGTGTGTCATGACGCTGTGTGGTGCTCGGTAGCGACTCCAGTACCTCACAGATGGTAGGAAAGCCCTTCAGCAAGGGAAGCACATTGCCGGGCCTCTTGGTTGGTTTTGCTCATAATTGTATCCTCCATGCCTAAAGTTAACCCCAGCAAAAGACAGTTCAGAGAGACATATTTGCAGACCAAATACCAAGAAAGAAAGAAAATGTGCATTTCTTACCTCCTCCTTCGCAGCTCTGGCCTGTGGCAGGAGCTCCAGGCTAAATAAATCCGTGGACTCTGAGACCTTTTGAGCTTTTGCGAACATCAAGGACAACCACGTGCAGTCCTTTTCCTATTGCTGATGGAAACTGAGACCCAAGGGGCCAGGGTTTAATTCAAGTACATGGGAGGAGCAGCAATCAGTTCTCTTTCCTGTGCCCGCTCTGCACAACTGCTGACTTTAGTATATGTAATTTTCTCAGGAGTCCAAAAGGGCTGCAATGACAATTTGAAAGCAATCAGTTTCTTTGTGTTTGACCAGTGACAGATGGGCACAGGCTATTTGCTCTAGATAAACCGACTTAATCAAGACATCAAAGACTTCCTACTTGATGGGCTAGTCCAACCAGATTATGATATTCGGGGCTGATGGGAATGCATTATAAAGGCAACAAACCAACCCCATGGGTCTTAGCTATTTATAAGGAAATGATCCTGCTTGGGAGAACCTGCACTTCTGGTTTGGGACCAAGAATTGCTCAATATAGACCTTACCGTGGGGCGAGAACTCAGAATGTCTTCCACCTGGCTCAGGTTACTGGAAAGGTAGTGAAAAAAAAAAAAAGGCCCACTACTCTCCAGTAACAGCTCGAAACAACACAGTGCCCATACCAAAGAAGCCCCAAAGACATCATCTGAAGAAAAAAAAAAAACCCACAAAAAAAGAAAAAAAAAAACAGCTTCCAAAACATTTTACCTCCTTTTCTTCCTATAGAGTGACTTTAATTATAGACTCTGCAGCTGACTGAGTGACCTTGAGCTAACCGCTGAAGCTTTTGGTGTCTCACTACCCCTTCTATAAAAATAGGGTTAATGATAGTGTTTACTTTATCATTTGTTGTGAGATTTCAGTGTGGTTACACACAAAAAGCACTTGGAAATGTGCTCAGCCAGTAATAAGCTCAGTTCGTGTTGCTATAGTGTCTTCAGCTAGTCATTTGTTCGGCCAACCTAGGCTAAGGATTTACTTTGAGTTCTAAGCTCTATGCTGGCTAATGCGAATACAAAAAGGCAAAGAAATGGTTCCTACATCGGGGCATGCAACAGCCAAAAGAAGATATTGGCAACCAGAGACTTATAGATCACGGAAATGACAGGTGTGTGCAGGTGTAGGTAATTTCAGTGCAAAGGGTCCATGGTGATTGTTATTCCCTGAAGGGAATGAAAGACTCACCTTTCTCTCTCTCTCTCTCTCTCTCTCTCTCTCTCTCTCTCTCTCTCTCTCTTTCAAGCAGCAGGGAAAAGAATGCTTATTTTAGTGTTCAACAGACCTGGGATGGAACTTTGACTCTGATAACATGTTGAGACTATGAGGGTCAGATTTTAAACATCTCTGAAATTTAATATTGTCATACATAACTTGGTATTTATGAAAACTGCTTATTGTGTCTTTCCTATAGGGTCTGATGAGGCAAACATGGTAAGCAGTATTGGTTTTTTTTTTCAGTATCGTATATTTTCTCTCTATATTTAGCTTCTCTGTGGGTAGAATCTATTTTTAGGTCTACCGACTTTGAACTTAGGGGTGACCATTGTTTTGATCAATTGTGAATATGTGTGAGCAGTACCCAAATGTGAAGCACACCGGAGCACCATCTTTAAATACATGGATGGGTGTTCTCAGCACCCCTCCTGCTTTTATACCCTGCTGTGAGAGCTTGTCCTCAAAATGGGTGTGTCCATAAAACCAGATCTGGCAATAGGAAGGCTTAGCTGAAGAGAGCCTCAGCTGAAATGTACATCTGCAAAAAAAGAAACAAATCAGCCAGGCAGTGGTGGTGCATGCCTGTAATCAGAGGCAGATGGATCTCTGTGAGGTCAAGGCCAGCCTGATCTACAAGGGCTAGTTCCAGGACAGGCTCCAAAGCTACAGACAAACCCTGTCTCGATAGACCAAAAAGAAAAAAGAAAAGAAAAGAAAAGAAACAAATCACCAATGACTCTCTGGGATTTTTTTTTTCTGCAGAGAACTTTCTAGTACATTCATATATAACTTGTATTCAGTGACATATTTCCCCTATCTCTTACTCATCACAGACAAAAGGAAAAAAGCAGGAGAGCCACTTAAAGATGTTGAGGTGGTAACATTTAAACTGTTAGAAAATTCTTCAAGTGTAAAGACAGGAGAGTTAGATAGGATGCAGGTTAACTGGAATATGCAGCCATCTGAACAACAGATTCATTCACATTACACACACAAGTATTCCCCGAGTTCTGGTGAAAGGCTTGTGGATGAATGAATTCAAACCTCCCAGAGCTGGCCAGTGACCTTCACCCTGTACTCACGCTCACTCCTTTGTGATTAGATTGATGACTTTCAGGTTAACTTGGGCATCACATCCTGAAGATTCTGAGAAGTCCTCAGCCTTGTACACGCCAGAATGACTGTCTGAAAGAGCTGTCCTACCTCATGAGCTTCACTATTAGCAATGGTTGGCCTTGCATATCTGATCATTTTGTCTCTACCTTTCGAGTGTTAGGGTCACAAGTGTGTACTACCATGCTAGCCTTGCTGAAATTTTCATTCCTCAGATATATTCCAATGACTTCAATCTTAGCATGGGCAACAGAAGACCCTTCTCAAGTGGTCTGGGCAGGAGTGGGAGGAATCAACTTCCTCCTTCCCAGAATTCTCCTGTTCTCATTACATCATTTCTATTTCCTGTCTGGTTTTTCTGCCTATACTTCCTGCCTGGTTTTCCCGCCTATACCTCCTGCCTGGCCAATCAGTGTTTATTTAAAACATGATTGACAGAACACAGACAATTCTTCCGCACCACAGATATATAACAGTGAGTTCAATCTTAGCATGGGCAACAGAAGACCCATCTCAAAAAGGAAAGAAAGAAAAATGTCAAGAAGAAAAAAAAAAAAAGAATTGGAAGAGGGCTGGCCCACATGACTAAAACTGGTTTATGGAGGCTGTGTTGTTAGGTGTTGGCTAGAATAATAGTACTTTTGGCAGCATTTAACGGGGCTTAGGATCATCCTGTGGTTATATCCTTGTGCTACTAGACACAGTAGTGTGTGTTCAGCTCCTTTTAGACTGAGGCTGAGGCCTAGCATGAGGGCCCAGAAAGGCCTGACTGGACTTGAAGCCAGAAGAGGTTCTGTTATCATCTCTGTGAGGTTTACAAACCAAACTCAGGAAATACTGTTGCAGATGGACACAAGCCAAGGGGTTAAGTACTGACAGTTCCAATCAAATGTTTACTAGACAGTTACTGTGTACCAAACACCACACACACACATCTCTAACTACAGAGCCTGTAATGCAAGAACTCAGTGAAAGATGTCCTTGGTCCCGTATTTGAAGCACATAACTATGAGCAAGCTGAGGGTCTGTGTGCTTAGTAACTCAATTGTAATAATGTGTGCGGAGAAGCAGAAACAGATTGCGAACTGGTGATTTTTGGATTCCAAACTGGTGACCACAAAAGCATTGATTTCTTGTGTTAGCAAAATTTCAAAGATATGTAGGTGGTAGCTAATGTGCTTTAACCTGAGATTCAGAATGTTAAGGGACAGATTCTGTCTCTTCATGGGGTTCTAGAAACTTTGGGGAATAGAAATGGGGTGGTGTTCTAATTTAATTTGTTGCTGCTATGACAAAACACTGACCAAAACCACCTTGGGCAAGGACAGGGTTCCTTTAACTTATACTATCATGTTTTAGGCCTTCACTAAAGGAGTCAGGGCAGGAACTGGGTGTTCAGAATGGGAGCAGAGGCAAAAGTCCTCTGGCTTGTTCAGCTGGGAAAAGCCAGGTCTACCTGCCCAGGGCTAACACCACCTACAGTGGGCTAGGCCCTCCTGCATTAATTGTCAGTCAAGAAAAGATCTCGCAACCCGGTGGTGGGGGCGCACGCCTTTAATACCAGCACTCAGGAAGGAGGCAGAGGCAGGCGGATCTCTGTGAGTTCGAGGCCAGCCTGGTCTACAAGAGCTAGTTCCGGGACAAACACCAAAGCTACAGAGAAACCCTGTCTCAAAAAATAAAATAAAATAAAATAAAAAAATAAAAAGAAAAAGAAAAAGAAAAAGAAAAAAAAAGAAAAGATCTCACAGACTTGCCCATAGGCCAGCTTAATGGAGGCAGGTCTTTACCTGTGGCTCCCTCTTCTTAGGCATGTCACATTGACAACCAAGCTTAGCCACTATCAGTGGATAGAGTGACAACCAAGCTTAGCCACTCATCGGTGGATAGAGTGTAGAAAAGCCAAGAAAGACAGGAAGGTGGTGATCATCAGAGCTAATCAAGCAGCAAAGAAAGTTTGGTGGGAACAGGGAGCGCGTGTCTAGAAGGGCCTGGTTAATAGTTAATCATGAATAAGCGGTAAGATTCATCAAGAACATTTACCAAACTTTCCATGACTGTGTACAGGTGGAACACCCGTCGGTTTCCCAAAAATACATAAGGAATGAGAGTGCTGAGTCTACTCTCTGGGAGAAGGGCATGTATGCATTCAGAAAGTGGAGGAAGGTCCTTCTAGACGTCCACCATGCAACAAAAAGACAGCGTGGGCAGGAAACCTAGATCCAGTCCTGACTGAGCCTGTAATTAATATGTGGTATTGGATAGGTCAGTTTTGCTCCCAGAGACCATGTGCAAAGAAAGGCCTCATCTGGTCAGAATCTGAGGCCTTGTTTAGCTCCATCCGTCTGGTCATTGGGAATAGTTCATCCGAGCCAGGCCTCCAGGAGGTAGATATTCCAGTCTGTTTCTTTGTTGCTGTGAGAAGACACTGACTGAAAACAAGTCGTGGGCAGAAAGAGTCTATTGGCTTGTATTCCTCATTAGGATCCATCGCTGAGCGAGGGTCAGGCAGGAAAGTGGAAGCAAAGACTGAAGCAGAGAATCGTGGAGGGGTGTTGCTTACTGACTCCCTCCCTCCTGCTCAGCCAGCTCCTTCTACAACCCAGGGGTGCCACGGCCCACAGTAGTGGGTAGTGGGAGGCCCTCTTCCATTGATTAGCAATTCAGAAAATGCCCCCAGACATGCTCACAGGCCAATCTGATGGAGTTGGTTTGTCAACTGAGGTTCCCTCTCCCCAGGTATGTCCACATTTCTGTCTGATTGACAAAACCTAAGACAGTAGATCTCCATATTAAGTATGGAGATCTTGACACTCTTGGAACTGTGATGGACCTCCTCTCTCTTCTTTCTCCCTCCCTCCCTCCCTCTTTCCTTTCCTCCCTTCCTTCCTCCCTCCTTCTTTTCATCTGTTTGTTTATTTAAGACAAGGTCTCCTTTCCACAGCACCAGGAGAGCTTAGGTACAAACCCTTTTGGTGGGGAGGGAACTGCATATGTCTTTTACTTCACATCAGCCCACTGTATAGCTGCTAGGGGAAGAGTTGGTAACACTGAAAACCGACTGTTTACTGGATGTCAGACCCCTCCTTAGGGTCTGCACTCAACCTATGAACACTTATCAGTTTAATTGAGAACCTACTATATGCCAGGCTCTGGAGATGCAGAATGAACAGGACAGTCAGACCTGTTTGGAATATGGAGCCCCAGCTGGCTGCTAACTTTCAGAAGACTCAGGCTACCTGAGTTTATCTCATCTCACGCTCTCAAACAAGGTGCGAAGTGGATGGTATCATTTTCTTTGCTCAGAGGAAGAAACTGAGCCTTCTGTGATTGGCGGAAGGTACTAGGCCATCCCAGCTCAAAGCTTTCTGGCATGGAGCCCATGCTGACTTCATCCTATCCTGCAGTTTCTCAAAGTGAAAGCCTACATCCACAGAGAAGATGCCCAGAGAACTGTAGCTGATGGAGATATTGTCTGCGATCCCCAGTCGCTACCTTTTTCCTCGCAGCTGTCTCTGACTTTTGATGTCTTCGGTATCTCAGGAGTCAGGTGTTCTTTGAAGTGCCTCTCTGATGTGGAAGACACCTGCCTTGGTGTGGGTGGAGACAGCAGCCAGGTGACAGTCTTCCCAGGAGTGAGCACCTGGACACTTACTAAGGTCAGGGTTGTGGGGGTGGAACCTCCAACTGAGGACTCAGGAGCATAGTGCTCAGATCTAAATCATATGGTTCTAGTTCCAGTCAGCCATGGGTTCTTCTCATTACTCCTACACTGGCCAGTGAGACCAGAGATATAGAATTCAGCATTGGTGTCCCAACACCAGCATTTGGGCTGCTTCATAGGATCTGGAACACAACTGTGCATTCCATCTTCATAGTGCTGAGGACATACTTACAATCTCCCAGGAGAAACACGGCAGCATTTTATAGCCCAATAAAGCTAATCTTCAGGCTTTATTTTCAGAGGGGAAAAAGGGAACTATCAAAAACAACTTATGAAAAGAAAAAGAAAAAAAATCAAATCCTGTTTGGAGGTTATTCTTCAAATGACAGAAAGCTTAACTTCAGCTGACCAAACAGACGCTGGTCGCTAATTGGTACTTCCTCAGTCCCTTTGCTACAGAGAGTGAGAAGTCCCAGCTTCCCTTGCAGCTAGCAGATGCTTTGGGAAATTTAATCTTGAGACTGCTGTGCTGTAGATTGGCTTTGAACTCCTAATCCACTTGCCTCTGTCCCCCAACTGCTACATCATAGGCGCCAACAGGGCAGGTGACCAAAGCTCTAGACATGGCTGAGATTTTTCCTCTTCCTTTAGCCATGAGCGTGATGCCTATGCCCATAGCAGATACCTTCTAGCTGCAAGGAATCTGCTGCTCTGATCATAAGAAACCATTGAACCCAGAAGCCTCCATACTTTCAAGTAATGAGAATATAAACCGTTATTTGCTGAAGACACCTAGGAAAGATTTCACGCTATCTAGATGCAAGAGCATTCCTAAGGGTAACCACTATCTCGAATAACAAAATCACTACTTTTTCTCTTTTGAAGGGGAGACATGATCCTTCTCTGTTCAGGATCCTGTACATTTTCCCTGGACCAGTTCAATTGCTTTCCTCTGATAAGTACTGGTCAAAATAAATCAGTCCATTCCTGAACTGATACCTAGCAAAGGAAATGGGATTCTATGCTACTCTTAGTCTAATCTCTAGCTAGAACAGATACAGGGGCATTGAGTTAGTCACATGGTTATTAACACCTTTCTGAATGTAAAAACAACAGGGATAAATCACTAATGAAAGGGCTGTTAGAGGTGAGCGTACTAAAATTAAGCATAATTTTTAAAACTTTCATCATAAGTGCAGGGAAAACACAAATAAGACACGGGGGAATAATAACTGCATACCATACACAATTTATATGGCAAATGAAGTGTTAATATTCCATAAACCACTTCTGAGAATTTACCCTAAGGACATCACTAAGGACATATGCAAAGATGGGGTCTCAAAGATGTGTGTGACAGTGCTGAATTTAATATAAAATTTGCAAGCAAAATGAATTTCCAGCCATAGGGACCTGCTGAAGTAAAAATGTATTACGAACTTAAGGAGGAACGCTGTAGGCCTGCTAAAGACCAGTGATGCCACAATGTAGCTGTTGTCATGGAAACATGATCACCATGTATTATTAAGTGACAAAGCCGAGTGTAAATAATGTATATGACTTGCTTCCACTTTCCCGAAGGAAAGAAAAGCAGGTGTGTGGGGTCTGTATGCATATGTAAGAGTCTAAGAGGGTGAACTAAGCACTCAGAGTAAACATGGTCTCTTCTTAGCAGAGGGCATATTTTTAAAGTTTCTTTAAAATTCTTTCTGCTTTGCTTTTGTATTTAAAAAAAAAACAATAAATAAAGGCGCTTTTATCTGGGAACGGATACCAAAAAGTAAAGGAAAACTTAAACCAAAATATAATGAGCAAAATATGTTCATTAAAAATGTCTAAACAGGCCAGGCGATGGTGGCCCTCACCTGTAATCCCAATGCTCAGAAGGCAGAGGCAGAGGCAGAGGCAGGTGGATCTCTGTGAGTTTGAGGCCAGCCTGGTCTATGGAGTGAATTCCAGAACAGCTAGGACTGTTACCCAGAGAAACCATGTCTCGAAAAACAAAACAAAAATTATGTGTAGAGATAATCAGCTATTTGTACTAGCTCATGCAGGCCATTCTAGCATCTGGGAGGCTAAAGCAGAAAAATCAGGCATTCAAGACAAACCTGGGCTTTATATCTAGTCATAGGTCCACCTGATCTACACAGGAAAACCTTGTTTCAGCCAAAAGTAAATAAATGGTATAATGAACCAATGCGCAAATGTATGAATGTCCCTTTTTTGTTATAAGTCAACATGCAATGCTAGATATGGTAGAGCAGGTCTATAATTCCAGGATTTAGGAGGCAGAGGCAGGGAGTTTATGCATTTGTGAGGTCAATCTAGTCTGTGTAGAAAATTCCAGGCTGATCAGGGTACTTACTGTGTGATAGCCTTTCTCAAAAAGCAAAATGAGGTGCACCACACATGCATACACACATTATATTGGAGGACCTCCAAGTCCATGAAAAAAAAAAGGATACCATCATTGGGAGCCCTGAGAGAGCCTTTATGAAGACAGGTCACCCATGGGTGGAATTTTAAAAGGCCTGTTTTTGTTAGTCAGGGGAATGAATTCTTTAATATCATTCTACAATATAGGCAACAAAAGTAAATTTAGACACATGGAATTAAGTCAAAGGTATAGCATAGTGGGAAACAGGGTCAAAAGCTGGGGGATACATATGGATGAGAGAAAATTAAAAAAATGTATGCCACCCCTTCAGTAAGACTTGTGTGTAAAATATGTGAGAAAGTCTCCTCAATAGCAAGAAGACAGACCAATGCAAAATGGGCAAAGAACCTAAATACACAGTTTCCAAAAGAAGATTCCAACAGCTGTACAAAAAGGCACTCAGGGTCACTGCTCAACAAGGACTACAAATTAAAAACACAAATTAAAATTAAGACTTACGTTAAATGATCACTAACCCAAAAAATACAAGATATTAAGAAAGTTGAGGTGGGCGGTGGTGATGCATGCCTTTAATCCCAGCACTCAGGTGGCAGGGCCAAGTGGATCTCTGTGAGTTCGAGGCCAGCCTGACCTACAGAGCTAGTTCTAGGACAGTCAAGTCTACACAGAAAAAAAAAATTGTGAAGAGAGACTTTCTCATGCTGCTGGGAATGATAATTAGGACAGCTTTTTATGAAAAATAACAGGGGTATGCCTACAAAATTAAAAATAAAAAATTTTTTAAATTAAAAACAAAACTTTCCTATGATTGAGCAATTCCACTTCTAGGTATGCATTTAAAAGCATTGAATCAGGAGGAGCTCACTAATTTGACGAGGCTGGTTGGTAAGTGAGCTCCAGGGGTCCTCCTGTCTCTGTACCCTGCCCCACACTGAGGCCGACAGACAGGCAGGCACTACCATCTCTAACTTTTATGTAGGTGTTGGGACTCTAAACTCAGGTTGTGCGGCAGGCACTCTGCTGACTGAACCAGTTCGGTAGTCCCCGGTTTCAGTTTGATAAAATGAAGAGTTTTGGAAATGGATCATGATGAATTCCCAACAGTGTGAAAAGGCTTCATGTACGGAGCTCACACGACATGTAACATACACCAAATAATAAATTTTATGTTATGTGTACCTGACTACAGCTAAATAAATAAATGAAGAAAAAAAGCGAGACTTGGTGCAATTCATCCAGAGCCATACGGTAGCAACAGGGTATAATGATTCTGCCTGACATCCGTCTGGGACTTTATGTCCCTCCGAATTGGAGGCTAGAATGGCAATTGCTCCCTGTAAGAGTCATTTTGGAGAGCTGGCTCTCTGACTGGCCTGGCCTTGCTTCATCAGTAGGCAGTTGTGTTACCGAGCACAGGGGTAGCAAGTCACAGTGAGATAACACTCTGTAGGTGTTTGACCTTCGCCAAGACCAGTGATTTCTGGGAGCTGCAGCTGGGCCTCTTTGATGTGAAGACTGAGAACTGAACGAGTCTCAGCCCGAGGGCCTTTCAGGAACCAAAGAACCAAAGAGGAAGTGGAGGCTTAGTCAGAAAAGAGCTGTAGGTTGCCGAGCAGCACTGGGGCAAACATGACTACGGGTCATTCAAGGAGAAGATGGCCGAAGAAGAGGGTGGGGGAAGAACCCCGGAAGAGAGTCGAGTTTGGCCTTAAATTGGACATTCTAGGTGAAAAGAAGCATGTGTTTTGCGTAGACCACAGTGTCTATAGCACCTCCTCCACAGATATCAACTACTTAGAAGCCGTTACTGGGAAGAGGATTGAATTTGGAGATCTGCTGCAGAGTCCAGAAGGAAGAGAGGCAAAGCTTTTGTTCTAGAGCCGTGACTGTTAGTATAAGAAGGGCAAGAGGGTGACTCCAAGGGACCTAGTCACCAGACATTGGTTGGAAGGCTGTGCCATAACCACTCCTGAGACGCTCTAGAGCAAATAGAAGACAGAAAACTAAACCCCAGAACTTTGCTGAGTATTTTCTATTTATTTATTTTATTGTTTTGAGATAGTGTTCTTGCTGGGTGGCATATGCCTTTAATCCCAGCACTCGGGAGGACAGGCTCCAAAGCGATAGAGAAACCCTGTCTCTAAAAACCAAAAAAAGAATTTTTCCTCCTTTCACTTCAAACACTCTTCTGAGCTGGGTGTGCTAACTACTGCTCAACGTGTAAACTACTAACTGAATGAGTATCTTGCTTGAAATGGTGTTGCTTGACTATAACCCCAGCATTGTGGAGGCTGAGGCAGGAGCATGACGAGTTCAACGGCAGTTTATGGTCACACAACCCCAAACACACCAACCTCCTCTGATGTTGGAAGCTTAGCAGGGTGGCATCTCCTTAGTACCTGGAAAGGGAGTTCTATGCTAACCTGTGCTAGATAACAAGATTGCCCAAACTAGAAAGATTATATTTTCTCCTGAGACTCCTCCTATGCACTAGGGACACTGAGGCTAGCTACCTGATGATATGCTATCAACTATTAATAGCTCACAGGCAAGGACTCCCACTGTCTACTCACAGATGCATTTTCCTCTCTTGTTTCACCTCTAAATGACCAGTCCCAATCCCTGCTTGCTGAGATGCAGAACCTGGCTCTAATCCCTGCTCCTCCCTTCACTTCCTTATCCTTGTTTATCTGGTAGTTCTGTTCCAATCCATGTCCAGTCCTTCTCTGTATCCCCAAGGTGCCCTTTCTAGTCCAGCCATCTACCGCAACCTCCTGGCTGGACTCTTCTGATCAGACTGTATTGAAATTCATTCATTCCTTGCAAGACAAGCTGGACAATGTCTCTAATGGGCAGGATACCTCCCGTCCCAAGACTTCTCACAAGGGCTACAAGGCAAAGGTGAAACACTGAGCATGGAATACAAGGCCTCTTGGATCCAGCTTAACCTTCTCTCCTCTGACCTTTCCTAGGGACTCTGTACTCTAGTTTACGATTCTTGACAGGCTGTTCTCTTTGCTCAAATGCCTCTCTGGCAAACAGACAAACTCAATTTCATTTTCCAGGTTTCAGCACAGGCTCCTCCCCTCGTTTCAGCTTTTGCCAAGCACAGGCCTCCCTGACTGCTTCCACATCTGGTCCCAAGCCGTTCCTTTCTGCTCTCTCAGAGTCATTCACCCGCTCATGAAGCCACCCATGTTCATGGAGCTGGTGCTGGAGACGGGTGGGCAGCTCACGAAGCATGGTTCTCGGCCTAGCAGAAAATTGCCTGCAACTGTTGGCCTGTCTTGTTCAGTGAGCCTTGACTGAATGCTGGATCACCTTGTTCTTACGCAGCTGCACCGCCAGGCCTTTCCCCTGTTCTTCTCTTGGCTTCTCCTCACGAGTCAGATTAACTGGAGTCTAATCCCTTCTGGCTCCATCCCCCTCTATCTCTTGACCTGGATTTACTGTCTCATAAGAGAGGAGGAGCTCAGTCTTGTTTGATGGTGGAGCATAGGTTTTACACAGAGAAGCAGATGTAGAAAAAGGAAGGACTGGTCCCGAGCAGGGATATCTTTCACTGTAGGCCCAATCATTACAGCCACAGAAGTTATAGTATGGAATGGAGAGGGGGCATTACAGCTCACAGGCAGCTGAGGAGCAAAGCAGAAAGGAGCTAACGCCATGGGGGAGACTGCCTGTTCTCTCCATGGGAAAGGGGGCTCCAGTCTCCCCTTCTGCACATCTCTGAACCCCTGGAAGATTATTTAAGAAACTAATCTTCATGTCATGAAGAGATATTTAAGATGTAGCCATTCCTTTGGCTTCACGTTAGTGTACTTACCTTCTAAAAAGATTTTAACTGATAGAGCCCCTGTCCAGCCTGCATGAAGTCCTGACTTTAAACCCTAATAAACACTAAGGAAGGGAGGGAGGGAGGGAGGGAGGGAGGGAAAGAGAATGGCTGAGGTGGCTCAGCAGGTTAAGTACTGCTACCAAGTCTAATGACTCGAGTTCAATCACACGGACCCACATGCTGGAACTAGAGCTCCAACTCCTACAAGCCGCCCTCTGACCTTCACGTATGTTCTGTGGCCTGTGTACATAAATAAATATATAAATATAATCAAAAATTTTCTTCTTCATTTTTTGTTTGTTTTCTTCAAGACAGAGTTTCCCTGTGTAGCCCTGTCCTGGAACTCACTCTGTAGATCAGGCTGGCCTTAAACTCAGAGATCTACCTGCTTAAAGGTGTGCGCCACCACACCCAGTTTTAAAACCTTCATTTTGTAGCTAAATGTAATTCTACGATGGTGCACACCTTTAATCCCAGCACTCAGGAGGATCTCCTATGAGTGTGAGGTCAACCTGGCCTACACAGAGAAACCCTGTCTCAAAAACAAATAAATGATGATGCTATTTAAAAACAAAAAGGAAAAAATCGATAAGCTGATTCAGAAATTGAAAGGCAATTCTTCTTCAGTCCGAAACCAGGGACCTCCCCACATGAAGGGATGAGAGAACATTCCCTCCACAAAGTTGTTCTTTCACCTCCAGACCAGAACATCTGCACGCATCTACACACACACACACACACACACACACACACACACACACAAATATGTGTTTAAAAATCCAATTCGAGCCAGGCGGTGGTTGTGCACGCCTTTAATCCCAGCACTCGGGAGGCAGAGGCGGGCGGATCTCTGCAAATTCAAGGCCAGCCTGGTCTACTACAAGAGCTAATTCCAGGACAAGCTCCAAAGCAACACAGAAACCCTGTCTCAAAAAACAAAACAACAAAAAAAATTAAAGTCAAATAATATAAACACTGCATTTAAAAATAGTTTGAGAAAATGACATGAAAGAGAAAGATAAAGTTATTTTTGCCTTATCTGCCTCATCCATGCATCAGTTCCTATGTCTACATCGTCTGTCTGTGCCTGAACTAATTTCTAGAATTTGTTAAATGTTCTGAAAGCTACTCCTAGCTAATAGTTTACTTTTTCTGTATTTTTGTGTAATTTAAATATTTTAGTTTATATATATAGCATCACTATTGTAAGAAGAAAATTTCCTTTAAAATTTTTATTTATCCATTCGTTTGTTTTAGAGACAGGACCTGATGTATACAAGCCTGGCCTCGAAGTCCATGTAGCTAAAGACAACCTTGAACTCCTGATCCTCCTGTCTCTGCAGGGTCTTCAGGTCTGTGCCACCACACCTAGGTTTATATGGTGCTTGGGATCAAACTCAGGGTTGAGCATGCTATGGCTCCATCTCTGTCCTGAAAGTGACTTTAGAACAAAATTAGAAGCAGATACATTACAGCATTTGTTCTGGATAGTAGTGCTATTAAAAATACTTTCTTCTGTGAAATTCTACTAGGAAAAAAAAATTTAAGCTTTCCATAAAAGGAACTTTATAAAAGACAAAAAAATAGGAGTCTAAGATTAGCACAGCAGAATTCAGTCTAGAGAAGAGCAAATGGGTTCAAGGTCAAAGGTGAATCAGCCTGGGTGAAGGTCTTCAGTCCTGAGGGGCTCTAGTGTACAGGACTAACGGAATGTCCAGGCAGCATCTGCAGGATTTGGTACTGACATCGCCTTTGAAAACTGGGCCTCAGAGCCTGTGGTTACAGCTTCCCAATGTCGCAGCAGGTGGCTTGGTAAATGCTGGAAGCATTGAAAGTGCCTACAGCAAGCACCCTGTGTAGACACTGAATTTCAGGACCATCTTGTTCTCTAGCCGAAGAAGTAGTGGATAACCTTAACCCAGGGATCTGTTCAGCCGCGCCCAGAGTGGAAATGAAGCCATCCCAGCGCGATTATTCGCGCATATCGCACTGGCGCACGCGAGAACGATGAATTTTCTTTTCAACGGACAAATGTTCGTGTGGCTAAGAAGCCAGGAAAAGAGAGGAGATTGAAGGCATCCTAGAGGAGCAGAGGCGACAAAGACTCTCTAAGAGGTTGGAGTAATGTGAAATGTTCTGTACTGGGTGAAGAGTGGGCCCTTATTCCTTTCCACAGCTAATGGTATCATCTAGTCGTGCGTACCGCTTTTCACCGGACTCAGGTTTCCGTCTACGGTCTGCATCTCTCTCATGTGTCATTCCCCTCCCCGGTTGTAGCAGGGTACCACTCTGGGCTGAATGGTAGTAGTATCTTACACCGTTTCAGTCCCAGATTTAATAAAGAGAAAACAAAGTACACGCGTGCCACCTACACCAGCCTTCTTTCTTTGGAGAGGGTTTGGGCATCCCAGAGGTTAGTTTAATGCCCTGTGTAGGCGAAGAGTGGAGGATGCTGCACAGACAAGTGGTCCTCTCTCAGCTCAGGTTCGCTTAGTGCGTGAGTGCGTCCTTCTCGACAGACCTGCGGATGGTGGTACCCAGGGTTGCTCGCAGGTTATGGGATAGAACAGATTCAGGGGTCTTCTATTGGAACTGGTAACTTCATTTCCAAGCAACTTGGTCCTTTTAATGAACAGGAATTTCCTTTTCTATCTGAAAAGTAGGAAGACTGCTAGCTGTCAAGGTGAAGGGGGATGGGGTGTCTGCTCTAGAGAGGAACAGTGGGAGGGAAGCCACCTGACATCGCCTGAATGTACCCGCTGGCTGCGTGAGACCAGGGTATGAGTGTGGCCAGAACCCCCAGAACCCCCAGCCCAGGGCGGACAGAGTGTGTTCTCTATTAGAGCCATCTGGGCACTAGGCAGCCTTAGTGGCATGCCGCCTCGGTTGGGTCCTCCTTTCAGGCGTGGTGCCTTCGTTTTCTGGGATAACAAGCAGAGGGGTGAGCAGGACCCCGCAGGCCGGGAACCTTCAGGCACCAGGAGACCCAGGACACACGCGGCTCGCCCGGTGGCGGTGGCGCGCGCTTCTCCCCCTCCCCCGCGGCCGGGAGCGAGCCGCCGTGACGTCACGGGCCACCCGCCAGCCCCGCGCTCCACCGGGCAGAGCGCGTGCAGCCGCCGAGCACATGGACCCGCTGGTCGAGCGGGCTCGGCAAGGCCGGGATGAAGAGGAGCTGCGAACCAGGATCCGACCCAGTACCCCCAAAGCCCCTCGAGTGGATATCCACGCGGAAAGGATGTTGGCAGTCCGGGTGACCTGGGAGTCATGGCTGAATCCACCCACCCGTAAGTTCCAAGTTTATCCCCAGGAAACTCTGGAGCCTAGGGATGTACAGTCTGGATAGAGGAAAAGGGCTTTTGGATTCACTTTTCCTCATCACTAGACTCGAGACCGCCAGAGAGTTTGGGTTGGGGTGAGGGGTGTGGGTGCGGGGGAGGTTACACAGAATGGCCCTTGCATAGAGATAGTTCTGGATTTATGCACTTGATCAAAAGCCCATTTCCTCATGGCTAAAAAGAGACGCCCCCTGCAATCAGCGCTGATTTGGGGCCGCTGATGTGGTTTGGAGGCCTCATTTGCGAAACTGGAAGTCTGAGTGATGCTCCCTCCATCCTTAGCCAGCCCTCCTCCGAGACAGCCCCTCAGGGCAGAAAGAAGGTGATCTAAAACTCCCAAACTGCGTCAGGAAACTTTCCCTGTGTTTGTACTGCATTCCCGTGTCTGTTCAAGGCCCCTACACCCTCAGCATGCTAATTCTCCCTGGATGGGCAGTTGATCTAACTAGATGGGCCCTTCCTTGGCTACTATTTTATGCTCTGCACCCACAGTGTGGTGTGGGAGAGCGGCGCAGACTTCCAGGAAGCGCAGCCATGAAGCTACATGTGCCCATGTGTGGACATATCATGGATTTTTTTTTCTAGGTTTCAAGCCTGTCTTAGTCTATTCTTTTAAGCTCTTGACTTCAGAATATTCTAGAAGATTAAGGAGAGAAAAATCACGTAAGAGGGTGTAGGGACAAGAGAGTGAGGTTTCTGTTTTCTTTCTGCTCTTGTGTTTTTGAGGGGCTGTTGTCAATTGGCCTAGAGAAAGCCATGGCAGAGTGTGTGTCTGTGTGTGTCTGTGTGTGTGTTGGGAAGGGCCAAGGATCCAGTCTTCTGTTTGTTGCCCTGCATGTGGTAGGATGTTGCACGCCTGTTTTGCATATGGGCAGTGACAAGTTGGGGCTTGTTCACTTGCCACGGTCCTGTGGTCATAGCTAGTCCTTCTACAGCTCTAGCCAGTCGGTGGGAACGGGTTTGTGTTCCATCCTTGGAACTCGGAACTCCGAGTGGGATTTCCTCCAAGATTTATCAGGAGCCAAACTGTCGTGAAAGCAGAAGGACAAATGGAATCCATGACTGGGGAAAACCTCGTGGCCTGCTCTCCAAGGTTGGAAATACGCTGGTTACATCATTACATACGCTGGTTGGAGGTGAGGATGTTGCTTGTGCCTTCCAGGCTCCACTGGGTTCATGGTGGATTTGGTGAGACATCAGGACTGGGTTAGGGCATTGTGGACTATCATGCCGGGGACCACCCTCCTCCCCCAACTGTCTGGGAATAACGGGTAATGGGACTGCCTTGCAGTTCTGCCTGGTTCAGGGTGGCTGCATTCTCCTGCTGTCCCTGCCTTGAGTGCAGAATTTTGCATAAACCAGTTGCTCTTGAAAAGTAGAAAAAAAAGGAATCGATTTCATTCTTTCTTTGGTTTATTTTCTTCTCTTTTTAACAACCACCACTCCACCGACTCATCTTGCTCCGCTCCTGTGGCGGCAGCTTTCAGAGCTGGAAGGGTCCTCTCTTGTTTCTGACGTTTCTGGGGATTTGTGGGACTGGTCCTCTGAAAGTCTGCAGAATTCTGAGCATCTCCATGGATTCTGGTCTTGTCTTCTTTTAACGTGGACGGCTGGCAGGCAGCCTGTCTGGTTTCTGAGGCCTAAGCTTGCCATGCCTGGGACCTGTAGTCTGCCTGATCTAGGTGCTGTCCTTAGGTACCTCAGCTGTTGACTCTCTTGGAACACAATTCCCTTCCATGTGAGTAGCCCTGAATTTGCTCATATCAGGGCCAGGCCAGGCTTTTTCTGGGGATATTGAGGGCTTGTACACGCTCTCTCTCTCTCTATTTCTCTCTCTCTCTCTCTCTCTATTTCTCTCTCTCTCTCTCTATATATATATACATCTCTAGGGCTTGTACACACACACTCTCTTTCTCTCTCTCTATACATCCCTAGCTCCCTCTTAAATGCATAAATTTTAAAAATTATTTACATATATGTATATATATATGTACACACACATATAAATATAGCCTGCAGAGTCCATATAATATTGCTTGTGTGCACATGTGTTTAGAGCTGACTTCGTGGGATTGGGTAACCTAGTAGTTTTCCTTCTCTAGTTAAGTGAAGATATAACATTCTCCACCCTGCTGAGCCCCCAACCCCTGCCCCATCTTCCTTCCTAATGTCAGTTTGGGAGGTCACGAAGAGACTGGGATTTATCTTCCATGGTATGTCTCACATCTGTGTTGGCATATTGACTCACAAACGGGAGCAGAACAATCTGAAATAAGAGTAGCCAGGCAGTGGAACCAGCTCTATGGGTACAAATGCTTTCCTGGCAAGTTGGATGACCTACTGAAATCCACAGTGGAAGAAGAGAACAGACTTCCCGGCCTTGTCTTTTGACCTTTCCAGGCATGCTTCGGCATATTCTCTAAATCACGCGGTCTCTCTGCATACATACACACACATACATTTTTAAAAAACTAGCCTTTGAAGCCAGGTGTGGTGACTCGTGCCTATAATCCTAGCATATGAGAAACTGAAGCAGGAGGATTACTATGAGTTCAAAGCCAGCTTTGGCTATAGGCCTGCTTGAATTCCAGTGTGAAGCTTGTCCGGGAATTTAAGTATCAGAAAATGAAAACAAAATAAAAACAGATTAGTGTCCGTGAAGTCCTGGTGACAAATCATGCTGGCATCTTTCTAGAAAGTATCTGAAATTCCATGTCTTGTAGAAGGCTGCTACAGAGTTCTTTGTTCTGCTAGCAGGGTACTACCCATACCTAGCCATGTGGAACAACTTTGGAGATCAGGTCGTAGGTGGGATTTGGGGCTGTATGGCTGGAGAGCACATGAGTTCTTTGGTAGTGGCCTGGATGTCTGATTTGCTTTTCTGACACCAAGTGATCTCAGGAACAATATGTAGTCATAGTAACGAATAGGAACAAGGACAATAGCGTGGCAGTGACTTTCAGTTTCTTTAGTATGTTAAGCTTATTCTTTGACTTTGTGTTGTCCACAACTTTGCAAAGTACTGACGAGAGTGTCCAGCCCTAGTGGAGTTCTTTTTATGGGTAAGGTTGTGTGTGTGTTTGTGTTAGCCTAGGCTGGCCTTGAACTAGCGTCTTGTCTGCCTCAGCCTCCTACTCACTGGAATCACACCAACGTGTGTCTCACCATATTCAGGCTGGTTTTAAATGCAATCATGTAAAATAGGATTATTACCATCATCAGTTTTTAGAATAGGAACACAGCTGGGGGCTAACGGTGTCACCCCAGGCTGGTAGCTAGGCGATAGCAAAGCAAATGGAATTTAGATCAGGGCCATTTGGCTCCTTTCAGGAAGTCAGAAAATAGTGACGTGAAGAGTAATCTAAAAGCTGGCCCTTGGCCTTGAGCGGGAAGCCCAGTACGCCCTGCCTGCACACCCGGCTCGGGTACCTGTAGAAGCAGTTGCATTTGAGGAGATACCTTTGTTCAGCTGCCTGTCTTTGCTGCGACGCACAGCCGGCTGAGATAAGAAAAAGGGTTCAATGCCAGAAGAGTTCTCTTGGAAAGGGTCCATTGGGGCCTCTCCCCTTGGATGGGAAGAGGTGGGAAGGGGCCAGGTGGGAAGAAGAGAGGTGGGAAGGGGTGAGTTGGGAAGGGGCAGGTGGAGTCTATGATCATTAGCAAACCGGCTCTATCCATGCATCCTGCTTGGCTTTGTGACCAGAATCATTCTAGCACTGTGTCCTGAATTGAATTACTGTTGACTTTACAGCAGGAGGAAGCTGGAGCTCCCTTGATATCCCTTATGCATCTCTTGGTATCACTAATGCTTCTCTCTTGTAGGTGCTCTCGCTGTGAGCACCCAGCCTCTCCGTTAGGGGTGTTCAGGGCAGGAGCTTCAGCAGGACAAAGATGGTGATGGGCCTTCCCTGCACCTATCTTTAAGAGAAAAAACACTGGCTTGTTGGTGTGGTCTTGGAGCCCACGTGTCCCTTCCTTCTAGCCCCCTCTCCCTCTTTCCTCCCCTCATTCCATCCTTTTCTTTTTTTCTTTCCCTACTGTTCTGGGGAATCCAGCCCAGGGAATCAGGCGTACTAGCCAAATGCTCTCCCCTGCTCGATCTACACTCTTAGCCTATGGCCTTATTAAGTCTTTTACTTTTCTGTTTATTTTGTTTTATTTTATTTTGTTTGACAGTGTCTTTCTGTAGCCCTGGCTGTCCTCGGTCTTTATGTATAATTGATTGGCTTCACGCTAGCAAAAATCTACCTGTCTCTTCCTCCCAAGTGCTAGATTTAGGGCCTGGGTTACCATACTCAGACTTTTTTTTTTCTTTTTTCTTCTTTCTTTTTTTTTTTTTTTTGTTTTTTTTTGTTTTTGTTTTTGAACCAGGGTTTTCTATATTCCCCATCCTTCTTTCTCTTTCCAGAGTGCTGGAATAACCAATGTTTGTCACCACATTCAACTCATTCTTTTTCCATGTTAGAATTCTGTTACTTTGGTTTGTTGCTTATAGACTGTTCTTTTTTTTTTAAATGATTTATTATTTTTATGTGTATGAGTGTTTTGTTCTCAGGTGTGTGTATGTGCAACATGTGTACCAGGTGCTTGAAGAGTTACAGACAATTGTCCGTTGTCATAGGGTTGCTGGGAATCGAACCCCGGTCCTCTGGAAGAACAGGCCTTACTCTTAACAACCAAGTTGTCTCTCCAGTGCCAATTTGTTTATGTGAAGCCAGGGCTCTGCATATACTAGGCAAGCGAGCTGTAGCACCGGCGATTGACCGCCTCCTGTTTTGATTGATGGGGAAGCTGTTTCATTTGCCTGCCTCTCTTCCATCACTGACCTTAAACTTCTCATGAGTAGGCTGCCTGGTGCTTACACAGCCCTGGGCCTTTCGGGAGTCAGGTTGCACTTAAGAACTGCTTTTTCCGTCAAGGAAAAGGGCACCTGCTGCCTCTACTGATACTGCCTTTTAGGTGTGAAATGATTTGACAGGGTGCCAAGGGAAGCCTTTTCTCCAAGGAAAGGACACTTCAAAAAGGAGGAAGCCAGACAGAGCTGCAAGAGGCAGCCTGGGCTATATAAAGGAGTAGAGTGTAGGACAAGTATGTCGCCTTGGTTTCCGTGTTTGTAAAATGGGGTGACGAAGCGTTGAGCTGCTGGGAGGCAGAAATAATAATCAGAAAGAGGCCTTAAAGGGCAGAGGACCTGGGGTCAGCACCCTCTCCAATCAAAGCTAGCAAATGATATTACTCTCACGGGGATGGAACTCTATGACGTCATGACTCTCTGAGTGCGTTTGAATGTTCAACCGGACCATTCTGGGTTTGAGTCCAGATCATGATGTGGGTGGCTGCACCCATCGGCATTGGAAACACGTTCTGGCTGGAATAACATAGGAGAAGAAGCCAGCTGCATGAGTGCTAGTTCAGAGATTGGAGGGTGGACCCTCAGAGGCTTGATTGCCTTGCGCACAGCCGAAAAAAGCTTGCTGTGCCACCGTTTATTCGAATGCGGCACAGGGTGGTTATGCCCACGAGGAACGGTGCCCAGCACTCAGCGCAGATGTAAGCCCTTGAGTAAAGGCCATCCCTATTGCTTATTATTCTTCAGGGCTGTTTGCCTGGTGATTCAACCCTGCTGTTTGCTGCTCTTTTGAGCATGGCTGGAGTGACTCATTCATTTACTGAGCACTTGCTGGGTGCCAGGCACTAGTCAAGCTGCTGGAGAACCAGCAAGTGTAAATAAGACAAAAGTACGTACCATCCTATGGCTTCCATTTTCATAAAGGTCACACAAGAGAACACGGGGGAGGGAGGGAACGAGGAAGGGGGAAGGCATGACGTCAGTGCCACGTTGGCCTAGTACCCTCTAATAGCCGGCGGGTGCTAAGCGTGTGTCCTCTCTGGCCTGGCACACAGAGGGCATCACGTAAGCACTACCTGCTGTGTTTATCATCATTATCCTGCCCCTTTGGAGGCTGCCTTGTAAAATGTCAGTCTTCCTTTCTCCCAGTTCCTCTGAGTTTTCCTTCCCTTCATAACGGTTGCCTGTTTTTTTTTTTTTTTCCTTCCGGTGGACTGCATATGTGTCTGTCTTTTCCCAGTAAATGGTTAAACCCTTTGAGGCAGAAAACTCACACCCACTCATTCTCAGGCACTTGGGATATATTCACTACAGGCCTGTTCCATTCCAGCATGTTTCTGTGCTAGTCAAATGTTACAGCAAGATGAGGCGGTCGGAATTTTGCACACGATAGTGACACTTGCGGTGTTTGTGAGGGGCGCAATTCCACGGAGCCTAGCAGAGGAACGTTAGCATCTGGAGGACTATCAGGGTGGGCTGCGGAAGGATGCTGTCTGGATAGAGCGGTTCCATGGAGAAGCTGATGCTGCTGAGCTGTCCTGCAGGCTGAGGAGCTAGGGTGGTAGTGGGGGTCTGTGTGTTTTAGGCCCTAGGGAGAGAAGTCAGACAGGCCAAGGCCAGGATGGAAAGTGAGACCTGGGTGCAGCAAGAAGAAAAAAGAAGGGCCCAAGGAGAACCAGGTGACAGTAACAGAAACAGAAACCAGAGCCACGCGCTACAGCACTTTTCGGAAACTCTGTAAAAGGTCTCATTGTTTGTTTGTGTATGTTGGGGTGGCTGAATAGAAGTGTGTTTCTGCGCATGTGTGTGCACGGTACGTGTGCAAGCCAGGGGACATTCCTCAGCTGAAATTCACCTTTTTTGTTTGTCGGTGGGTTTTAAGGCAGGATCTCTCATTGGCCTGGAGTTCATTGAATGGGCTAGGCTGTGAACATGTCTTTTTAATGTGGGTTCTGAGGATTTAACTCAAGTTATTATGATTGCAAGGTTGAACTCTCTCTGTAATTGTCTTAGTTGGGGTTTTATAGCTGTGAAGAGACACCATGATCACGGCATCTTTTAAAAAGGAAAGCTTTTAATTGGGGCTGGCTCACAGCTTCAGAAGTTTTGCCTATTATTGTTGTGGCGAGAAACATGGCGGCACCCAAGCAGACCTGGTGCTGGAGAAGGAGTTGAGAGTTCGACCTCTGGATCCTCAGGCAGCAGGAGACTGTGAGCCACGTTGAATGTAGCTAGTGTCACTCCCTATGAGCTAAGCCTCAAACATGAGTCTATGGGGGCCATTTCTATTCAAACCACCATACTAATCCTCTTTTTTTTTTTTTTTTTCTGAGACCAGGTCTCTGTGTATAGTTGAGGCTATAGATCACTGTGTTACCCAAGGTGGCTCCGACCTTGTAGGAAGGAAGCCTCCTGCTTCAACGTACCAACCGCTGGGATTACACACATGCACCAGGGCTCCTAACTGAATGCTGTTACTTTTTACCCGGTGAAAGAGGGATTCACTGAAAAATGCTCCTAGGCAGCAAAGCGATTTTGTCCAATTTAGCTTTTTAAATCAATGCGCTGGCTTTGGTGGAAGAAAGGAAATCGAGGTTGGAAGTGGAGTGTGCGGAGCCAGTAGACAAGCATTGTGAATACTTCTCTAGGCTGTGAACTATTAACGAGGCTGCAGGAATGGGCTGCTGGGGAAGACCTCAGCATGTGTAAAATTCCACCGTCCAGTCCAGGAGCCTTATGTGTCCTGAATGTTTGACATGAGTTTGAGATGTGCTCTCTGTTAAATACATAGAAGGTTTTTGAAAGCACAACCAAAACAGATGTAAAATCTGACCAGTACAGTTGGAAATGTTGATTGGATACCGATAAGTAACAAATGTAGATGTCTTGGGTTAAATGTAATATGTTAGTAAAGTTCATTTAATCTGTTTCTTAACTTACTTTTTGTGGCTACTGGGAAGACTGAAATTATACTTGGCTTGGGTGGTATTTCCATGAGACAGGTCTGAGGTCTGGGAAGCATTCAGTGAATAGTATGAATGGCAGACATGGGATTCTGCAAAAGGAAAAAGCCTTACCTTACTTCAAGACGCTCTCAGGAGGCTTGATGTAGCTCCATTACAGATTGTTTATTAGGCAGGCAGGAGGTCCTGGGCTTGATTCCTAACACTGTATACAGAGCCAAGCACACCTCTAATCCCAGAACCCAGGAAGTAGAGGCAGGAAGATTACTGTCATGCTCAAGTAGTTCATTGAATAAGAGTTCATTGACCGGGCGATGGTGGCGCACGCCTTTAATCCCAGCACTCGGGAGGCAGAGGCAGGTGGATCTCTGTGAGTTCGAGACCAGCCTGGTCTACAGAACTAGTTCCAGGACACGCTCCAAAGCCACAGAGAAACCCTGTCTCGAAAAACCAAAAAAAAAAAAAAAAGAGTTCATTGACCAGGCTAGGCTCCGAACACCAGAAAGCAGAGAAGCAGAAGGATCTCCTGTCCTGCTCACAGTCATACTCAGCTGCATACTAGATTTTGGCCAGTCTGGAATACTCCAAAAATAAAATAAATCATCCAAGGAAGAGAAGGAGGACAAAGGTAACTGCCGGTGCGTTCAAGGGGAGAAGGCAGGCAGGTGAATGAGATCATCACCATGGATCTGCTGAAGCAGAGAAGCCTGGCCCGGGGCAGGAAGGGATGGGATGTCTTGAGTCTTAGCTGGATCCTTTCCGGCAGGAAGCAGTGGTCTGACCGCTAAGCAGCCAGGACCCTGGGTCATGATGTACTAAATGGAGATAGGAAGTGAGATGTCTGGAGAGAGGTAAGAAAGTGGAGCACGATCTAGGTCAGCAGTGGTCAGGCCGATTGTGGTGAGGCCATCGAAACGGGATCTTTAAAAAACAGTGTCTCGGCAAGGGACAGTTTCCCAGGTTCACATTCAGAAAGGTGCTTGGGAACATGTGGAAGGTGGGCTTCAGGAACAAACACCAGACTTGGGGATTCCGGACTCTTGGTGGACACAGCTGTGATTATTGGAATTAAAATTCTCTTCCTCAAAGAAATATGAATTGACCTGTAAAACCCTGAAGGAGGGCTGGGATTAGCTCAGTGGAAGAACATTCTCCTAACATTCCTAAGACCCCAAGTTCGAGCTCCAAGAAACACCCACCCCCACCCATGGAGGGCAGGGAGGGAAAGAGGAAAATACTCTTTTAAAAAATCATTTCTGGAGTTAGGAGTTTGGCGCAGCAGGAGAGCCCTTGTTTGTCATGGGCAAGGCTCCGTATGGATTCGATTACCAGCACTCACGTGCACACGTGCACATGCACAGAGATAGATACACACACACACACACACACACACACACACACACACACACACAGAGAACACACACTCACAAAAGAAGTAAAACTGAAGATTTCTTCAGTTGCATACGATCAATATTATCACGGTTTTGCCTTTTTGCTGTTGCTTCTTTCTTAGACAGCTGCAGTTACCCCATGCGTGCTTAGCTGCTGACTTCTGCTCTGTCATGCATGGCTGAATATTATTTATATACTGTTCATTTGACATTATCGGTTGAATAACATCTCTGTTCAGTGACTGCTGCGTTGCTTAATCTCTTCTTTGATTTGATTCCTTTTGCTTGGACACTAAGCTTTATAAACACCGTTAGGCAGATGGCTTTTTTTTTCTGTCTGTCTTTGACCAATCACTTGACTAGGGTTTTTGTATTCGAACATCTTAAGTATGTTTAGAATTTTAGGTAACTTTGCTGTGTTCTGGGGACATATTGCTCCTATCGGTGGTCCACTAACTTGTCTTAAACATGTTCTGTGAGCTATGTACTAGAAACATGTTTATCTCTAGCCCATGAATCTATAAATCTCTCTTTCAGATAAGTTTTTCTTACGAATCCCAGGCTAGCCTCAAACTCATTATGAATTCTAGACTAGCCATCCACTCCCAATCTTCCTGCCTCATCCTCCCAGCTGCAGACACTGTAGATTACACCATCGTTCACCTAGTCTATGGGATTTTCTTCACCTCTCTTCGGCAACGGATGTTTATGGACACCTGTTGTATGCTGGCTGAGTGCTGGGCTCCACCTTGGGTGTTCAGGAGTTCCCAAAGACAGTGTGGTACTGATACCGAAGGGACTTATTGCAAGTGAGGGAGACAGGCAAGAAAGCACAGACACGAAAAGTAACATTGTTGTAAAGAATGTATAATAATGTAATATCAGCAGGAGGACTGTCAGCAAATAAAGGCACTGATACTGAAGTGGTGTTTGAGGAATTGGTGGGGGGGAGGCACAGAGCTTACAGTTCCCAAAAAGACAGAACACAGGAGACAAGCCTGATGAAAAGTCGCAAACTATGATAATTTAAAAAGTTAGTAAAGGCTCGGAAGATGGCCATCCTGATGACCTGACATTAATCCTTGACCCCAGAGGCCACGAGAGGGAAAGCAAGAAGTGATTCCTGCAAGATGTCCTCTGACCTCTACAAAAAATGCCATGGTCCATGCTCTCGTCCCATTAATAACTAAATGTGAATAAAATGTAACAAAGGCTTGAAAAATATTTGAAGTGTCTGCAATATATTACAAAGTACTGGGATCTAGTATCAATATATAGTATGTATATGTGTGTATATATATAAACACCCCTAAAGTCAATAATGAAAGGCAGACAGTCTCTACAGCCAAGTGAGCAATAGATTTTAAAGCTAGTCTCAAAAGCAGGAAGCAAAAAGATGATTAATATGAAGAGATTCTGCAATTCACTTCTAAAATCAGGTTTATGGAAGGGAGGGTGTTAAGAGGAGAGTTCTCCTTAGTGTGTGTATGTATGTGTGTGTGTGTGTGTACACTACCCTGTGTTTTGGCAAATGCAGACAGTTCTGTAACACTGTCAAGTCCTATGTCACTATCAAGACCTTGGCCACGTCTGTCATCCTCAAAACCCCTTCCTATTTCTTCACTGTGACTCTCCTTTGCTCCGGCTCCGACCAGCACGACTGTACTCATGACCTTTCCGTGTTGCCCTTTTCAGAATGGCATGCTAATGGAGCTGCACAGGCTGCGGTCTGCCCAGATTGGCTCCTTTCACCCGGGCACCGTGCGTCTGGGGAGCTTCCATGTGGTTCCCTACCTAGCGGTTTGGCAGTTTGAACTCGGAGGAGCAGCATAGTGCTGCGTGGATGTCCCATATTGTGCGAACCCCTCCTCTAGGGGTACGTACTTGCAAGAGTTATGTATTTCACGTTTTAAAATGTCCCCGAAATAGAAAGTCAGACTCAAGCGTTGCTGTGCCTGTGTGGGGCCCAGGATCCTGGGGCCCAGCTAGTGAGTGTGTGAGGTCACTTCAGAGATCAGTTTAGCTGCGTGCCATCAAATTGGAAGCACACGTACAGCCCCACTCGGAGGTAACTAAGGATTCCCAGTGTGGATCGCAGAACTACTTAGAGATACGTGGAAAAGGATGTGAATGTGGGCGGGAAGGGTCTAGAATCCAGAGCAAGTCTGCTGTCAAGATCTAGGGTGAGAGGGTGGGGCTGGGAGTGAGCACCAAAGCCTCCTTGGATGTATTTTAAATGTGCCCTTTTCTTTTCCTTGTTCCTTCCCCCAAATCCCTTCCTTGTTTTCTTGCTCTCTTTTGGGGAAGATTTTTAAATTTTTCTTATAATTTTCTGATTATAATCATTTCTTCCTTCCTGTCTCTTTCTAAGAATCCCTTGTACACCATGCTTTGCTCTCTTTCAAATTCGTGGACTCTTTTTTTTTTTAATTGTTGTTACATGCTTATGGGTATATGTATGGTTTGTGTGTGTGTGTATTCCTAAATATAAAAAAGATCTCTGTTCGACCTGTATAATGTTGCTTTTCTGTATATGTTTTCAGGGCTGACCTCTTGGTATTGGATAACCAGATGGTGTGTTATGGAAAACAGATATGGAAAAGACTGTTTCTCCCACTCAGCATTCCTTAGTTACCTGTATTTCTTTTATGTAGGGTTGGGGCTTCTGCGCTTTCTCCCATCCATGTTAATCTGTCTATTGTCCTTGTTCAGCTTATGCTTGGGTAGTCCTGTCAGTGAATGGACATTCCTAGGAGATACAATCTCACAGGAAACTTCTTTCTCCAGCTCTTATTATATTTTTTCTTACCCTCTCTTCCACAGTGAACCCTATTTTTAGTTTTTTTGAGACAAGGTTTCTCTGTAGCTTTGTGCCTGTCCTGGAACTCACTCTATAGACCAGGCTGGCCTCAAAGTCACAGAGATCTGCCTGCCTCTGCCTCCCGATTGCTGAGATTAAAGGCATGTGTTTCCACTGCCTAGTTTATAGCTTTGTATTTTGATTGTGTTTTCCTTTTATTTTGGCTCTTTGAGATAGGGTTCCTTTGTGTAGCCTTAACTGACCTAGAACCAATTCTGTAGATCATGCTGGCCTTGAACTCACAGAAATCCACCTGTCTCTGCCTCCCAAGTGCTCAGATTAAAGGCAAGCACCATCACCGCTGTACAGTGATTGTGGAAGTTCCCTTGACGGAGGTGTGGACTATATTTATCTGTGGATATAGGGACAAATAATTAAGGATTATGATGGTTTAGAAAAGTGGCAGTTATAGGTCCTCTTACAGGATCGATGATGTCACTAACCCTGGGTAGTTGGCTAGTTTTCCGGTATCAGGCACGAGATCCTCTTGTTGAGAAGGTCTTAAGTCTGATTAATGTGATTACCACTATGGTATGTATTCCACTATTGCCCCTTTATTGGGCCATGCCAGTTGCTGTTGTGGTTCAGAGGGGTCATAGCTGGATAGGACTGTTGGTTGCTTTCTCCTTTGGAAGCTTCCATAGTGCCGTCTGCTACCATGGAAGCTTGTCTTCAGGGAGGAGGATTTCAGGTCAATTCGAGCTAAGAGGCGTCTAGACCTGAGTCTGACGTATAGGGTATCCTCACTTGGGACATAATCTTGCACTATGGCTCTGGCTCTCTCGAAATTCCCTCTGTAGGCTTTGAACTAGCAGAAATCTCCCCACCTCAGCCTTTCAAGTGCTGGGATTATTGGCGTGCATTTCCGGTTGTTTGTCAACTTGATACAAACTAGAGATACCTCAGAAAAGGGAACCTTAATGGAGAAATTGCCTTTAGCATATTGGCTTGTAAAAATATCTGTGGAGTATTTTCACAATTATTAATTGGTGGAGGAGAGCCCAGCCCACTATTGTCTGTACCATCCCTAGGTCCTGGTTTGTATAAGAAAGGTAGCTGAGCAAGACATGGATGATAAGCCAGAAATCACTCTTCCCTATTGACTCTGCTTCGGTTCCTGCCTCTTCCTATCTTGCAGGGGCTCTAGCTTCTCCCAAGATCCCTGGCTTCCCTTGAAGATAGGCGGAAATCTGGAAGCCAAATTAGTCTTCTTCGTTTTAGTCAGGGTTCTGTCACAGAAACAGAAACCAAACTAGAACAGGTGCATGTCTTAAAAAGCTGTGTCTTTAGCTGGGTGGTGCACACCTGCAATCCCAGCACTTGGGGAGAGGCAGGCGAATCTCAGTGAATTCAAGGTCAGTCTGGTTTACAAAGTGAGTCCCAGGATAGCCAGAACTGTTACACAGAGAAACTCCATCTTGGAAATCCAAAATAAAATAAAATAATATATTTTAATTGACACAAAAATTATGCTTATTTATTGTGCACCATATGGTATTTCAGCAGGTATTGACATGTTTGACTCTAAGCAGGTGTTTCTCCTTAGAGATTGATCCATTCTTTGTGGGAAAACATTTTTCTTCTAACTGTTCTGAAATACATCGTACATTGTTGTTACCTATAGTTCCCCTCTGAGCCACAGCACACAGAACACATTTCTTCGATCTACTGTGGTGCCCAAAGACTTGGCTACCCTCTCTTCCCCCCAATGCTCCCCAGCCTCAAGAGACCACCACTCAAACTCAAGGACATTGGCAGAAGAATAAGGTCATTCAGTACCTGCCTGTGCCTGTCTTATTTTACATAACACCTTGTTTCCTTCAGTTCTGTTGAATGGAAGGTTGTAAATGGGTATGAGGGCATATACCTGGAATTTCAGCACTTGGGAAGTGGAGACAGGAGCTTCAGGGTTGCAAGCTCAGCTTCAACTTCGTAGAGAGTTCAAGGCCAATCTGAGCTAGGTGAAACTTTATCTTAATTTAAGAATAAAAAATATAGCCAGGCAGTGGTGGCTCACGCCTTTAATCCTAGCACTTGGGAGGCAGGGCAGGTGAACTGTGAGTTCGAGGTCCGCCTGGTCTACAGAGCAAGTTTCAGGACAGGCTCCAAAAAGAGAGACAAACAAACAAACAAACAAACAAACAAAAACACAAACAAACAAAAAAAACAAAATGAAGAGTATAGACACATACATACATATATGCACAGACAGGCTCCTTTCTCATTGTTGGATTGGGAACAGATTGGCCAGTCAACAGTAGAAACCAGACAATTTGAGGGTTGTGAAGAAGCACCCAGCTTGGGGGTGCGACTTGTGGGGAGCAGTGTGCTGTGTAGTGGAAGAAGGGAAGAAGATGACTTCAGCGTTCATTCTGGAGTCAAGAAGAACTCCTGCTTGCATGGTGACATTTGAGAGATTCTACATGGGCCTGGACCTGAACCAGAGAGAGGCCCTCTAAAACAACCTGTGGTACTCCAGTCTTGTCCTGAGGACATTGGGCAGGAGTGAGATTAGAATGGATTGTCAAATCTGTCTGCCTATATGGCCAGACCAACGTGCATATTCTTGTTTCTGTGCCTGGGAGAGCATTGGTTACTCTCTGGCTGAATGTTTTGACTTTTCCCAGTTCCAAAAGGAAATAGGAAAAGGAAAAGGCCGGTGTGTGGAAAGTCCCTTGGAGTTTATGGAGAGCACTGGAGAGCGCTGGTGGAGAGCGTGGCTTTTGTTGCCACCGGTTTTGTTCCACAGCCCTGTCCTACTTAAATTGTGACTCAGGGTTTGGCCCATGCCATTGGGTTCCCTGCAGTCAGTCTTGCAATTTTAAAGAGACCAACCACTCCTGCCTTTAGAGAAGCCCCTGAGGCTGAGGCCAGACTTCCTTACCTAGCCTGACTGGTTTGTAGCTGGAGGACATAGCCCAAGGGCACCCAGGCTTCCTCCAGCTGCTGTCTCTCCCTCAAAGGCTGCCTTCCCTTCCTTCTTGGGGCGGTCAGCTTTTCAGAAGTGTGCACTGGGGTGGGGTTGGGGGTCCAGGAGGAGGCTGCTGGCCTTGATTGCTGTTGCCTGGTCTGAGCTCTGTACGAGCTTAGCTGGCTGAGTCTGGCTTTGGCTTCTGTCCTTCCGGTAGGGGCCAAAGGCTATATTTCTTCCCTATCGTGACTCCAAACATTCCTTACGTGTTTGCTCTGTTACAAAGACATTCCCTGCGTGCTTATTCCTTTTAAAAGGAAAACCAAAGATTTTTTTTTTTCAACTAAAGCCTGTGAGTGCGAAGGAGAGAGATGTGTTTTAGTATTTGTGCCGTGTGGATGTGTGGCGCCAAGTGAGGGGGTTTTGAAGAGAGCATTTGAAACCTTCCTGACACCTATGACTTTGACAGCGCAAGGATGACACACACGAAAGCTCTGGCTAGCAAACTCTAAAGCCCCTACTCTGCTCCCCAGCTGCCTCAGGGAGGGGCGTCTTCCTGTGTCCCTGCTCGCTTCCCACCTTTCCTCTTGCAGCAAACTGCACCCTGAGGTCGCGCACTTAAAGGTTTTTAATGACTTCTTGCTGTTAGTTGGGTGCCTGCTCACACTGACTATTTATTGAACCCCTGAATGAATGGTTTATAACCCAGGCCACCCCAGTTGAACTTTGGAGGCCAAGTACTTTTGTCCTGAGGATGTCCTTGGCTGAGGTCACAGCAGAAGCAGCCAGACAGTGTAAGTTTGAACCTTTAGGAAGTTTTGGAATGACGGGATTCTTCCCGAAGATTTCTCTCTGTGCATACTTCCGAGTTTCACTTCTCACAATTGCACAAGAAGTAGCCAGTCTGGGACTTGGGGGGTAAGACTCGGTCCTTTTCCCACTTCTGCAACAGGGGAACTCCTGGTTTTGCTTTATGACCCTGTTTAAGGGTCACCTCCTTCAGGAAGCGTGCAGCCCTTCCTAAGGCCTTAGTATAAGCTGCAGAAGCATCACGTCCCTGCAGGGCTGCACGTCCACTCAGGAAAGTGAGCAGATTAGATACAGATGTTCCAGGTGAGCCCGTAGCACACGGCACCATGGGAGACACTGACGATAGAGCCTTCTCCAGAAAGAGCAGCTGCCTACTAACTAGAACTCATTCTACCTGCCCTTGCCAACCAAGAGGCCAAAGTAGAGCTTCTGCTTCTCAGGGCTGGGAGATAGCACCGGGGTGCAGTGCTTGCTGAGAGTATGTGATGACCTGGGTTTACTCTTCAACAACCCCACCCCACCAAGGAAAACAATGAGATGGAAGGGGGCTTTAAAGTATGAGAACCTCTTGGGTTCAGCTGGGTGTGGTACACTGGGGAGGCAGAAGCAGGGAGCATGTGGGCACAGTCCACTACGAAGGGCACGTGGCATTTGCAGTCACGAAGCAGACAGGGGTAGTAAATACTGGTCCTCAGTGCACTGTCTCCATTTTACTCAGTTCAAGACTTCAGCCCATTGGAATGGTGCTGTCCTCACCCTGGGTTGACCTTCCCAATCTCCCATCCAGTCTAGAGACCCCTTCATAGACTTTTTCAGAGGCCTGTTTCCTGGACGTTTCTCGATGTTGTCAAGGTGACGATCAACATTAACTGTCACACTAAATGAGCTACAACAAACCCTTCCTGATTTCAAGTATGTTCAACTGAGACTTTAAGGGAAATCATAGACCAAGCGAACAGCTGTTGTGGGCCAGAAGGTTTGCATCCTTTCAGGCAATGGCTGTCCCCCTAGGTTGGCTGAGCCCCTTCTGATAGGCCATGATTCGACTGTCTGCACCCCCAGACCGCTTCAGCCAACAACCCTCCTGGTGGGTGAGCCCTACTTTGGGGACTGTGTACTTGAATGTTAACTCCGGTCCGGCACCTCTTGACGCAGAATTAGCATGTCTTCCTTTAGAGTTATTTACCTGAGTGGGGCCACTCCTTCAGTTCCTTCTACACTTCCAGGCCAGGTAGAGATAGCCGGGAAGGCCACCACTTCCTACACTCTAGATAGCTCTGTTCATTTCTCTTCCATCACCACCTCCTCAACCCGTGCTGGGCTCTCTGTTTCTGCTGTGTGGGGTGTGGGTTGCTGTGAGTTTCCTGATGGCTCGGTGACCTTTCCCTTGCTGTCTGCTTAGCCACCGCGGATTTGACCTGCGGACCAGAATGATTTCATTTCTCTTCCCCCCGACAGGAAGAGATGACAGCAGGATCTCTTGAAGATGCAAGCCAACCCCATGTCCTGAGGAAAACAGCCCTATGCCATTTTATGTGAGTTTTTATCATCTGCCATTTTATGGAGCTTTTTATCATCTTCCTGTGAGTTGTAAGAGGAAATTGGACAGGGAGACAGGAGGGAGCTTGACGCGCCTGCATCTGGAGGTATTTGAGATTGTCAGGGGGATAGTGAAGAGGAATCTGGACTGTTCCTGGAAGGTCTAGCCCTGGTCTTTAAGAAAGGCGGAGTGATAGAAAGGGCCAAGAGGAGGAAATTGTGTCATTAAGATAGTCACAAGTTGGGGGCTGCAGAGGTAGCTCAGCGGTTAAGAATGTTTGGCATGCTTGCCGAAGACCAAAGTTCTGTCTCCCAACACCTTACATCTGGCAGATCAGAACTGCCAGTAACCCCACCTTCAGTGGCATCCAACACCTTCTGGCCTCTGTGCGCATAGCGTACATTCACACAGACACACAAGTACACGTGGTTTAAAAAGTAAAAATATATCTTAGCTAAGACAATAATAATCTGTTGTTAATTAGTATTGCTAACAACTTGAATACAATGGCATGTAGATGTTAGCCATGTTTGCCAGCACTATTGCATTCTCACAAATGGTTGAGACTAGGGTCCCTACGCGGTGGTGGCAGTTTTCAATCTGAGCTGTTTGGGAGGTGAGGAAAGAAAATTTTGAGGCTAACCTCAGGTACAAAGTGAGCACAAGGCCACGTTGGGTATCATAGCAAAAGTCTGTTGTCTATTGTTCCCCCTCTTCACTCACTTCCCCTCTCTTCCTTTTGTTCCTTCTTCCTGTAGAGTACAATTCAATGGCTGTAGGTGTATACTCATTGCATAACCGTCCCGACTAAATATTACTGTAGCCTTCTTCATTATCTGAAACTGAAGCTCTCTATCTATTAAACACTTTCACTTCCCCACCAGCCCTGAAAACTGCTCTTCAGCTTTGTTTGAGTCCATGACTCTGACTGCTCTCCTACATCATCTCTGTGTCAATCACCATTTGTCCGTGACTGGCTTTGTTCACTTAGCGCAGTGTGCACAGTGCACCCTATAGCATGTACATCACATTGGTTCTTTGTGGAGACTGCCCAAGTATTTTGTGTGTATGTAGCACGCTTATTTGTTCAACTGTTGATGTGTGTTTAGGTTGCTTCTACCTTTCAAATACTGTGAATGATAGTGCCTTGAGCATGGATGTGTATACGAATTTTATGATCAACTATTAGGGGAATGATATTGTTTTCGATGATGATTACACCACGCTACATTCCCACCGCCAATACTCACGAGTTTCTATTTTCCTTCCTGTCTCCATGCTTGGTACTTTTCTTTTATTTATTCTTTCACTAATAGTCATCCTAATAAGTATAACCAGTGTTTTTTATCCATTTATAGTTTTGAGACTGGGCCTCACTATGTAGCCCAGGCTGGTCCCTGCCATTGCTGTCCTCCTACCCCATCATCCTGAGTGCTGAGCTTACAGATGGAAACTGTACTCTCACTGTGGTTTTGATTTGTATTTTTCTAATGACCACTGAATGTCTTTTCCTGTGTCTGCTGGGTACCAGAAGAGCTTCTGAGAAACTTTTCTTGCTATTGTGGTTGTTGTTTTTTTTTGGTGTCTGTTCCTTCCCAGATGCATGATTCTTGATAGTTCCATCCCATTTTGTGGGCTGTCCTTCCACTCTCTTGAGAGTATCCCACAGTGCAAAATCATTTCTGTCTTTTTTGTTTTTTTCTAGGGCGTCGTACATCCTAAACTGGCCTCAAATTTACTATGTAATCGAGGATAAGCATGTACTTCTGATCCTCCTACCTCTACCTCTCAGTGCTGAGATAATAGGTACACGTCGTCATCCCTGGTTTCCTGTGGTGCTGGGGATCAAACCCAGGGTTTTGGGAATACTAAGTAGGCATATGAACTATATCTTAAGCCCTTCATTTCTAGTTTTGATAATCTTGCCTAATTTTGGTTGATTTTGGTGTTAGGGACCTAGTTAAGGCTGTCTGTCTAACTTAGGGTGAGGGTCCAGATCGTGACCATTTAGCTGTGTTATCCTCTGAGGCTTTAGCCTCCTGTCTTTAATGTCAGGTATTCTCACTAAACAAAGTACTATGTAGTTGTGCAGTCCAGGCTGGCCTTGAATTTAACTCTCCTGGCTTCAGCTGCTTCATTGTTGGTGTGGGCTACCAAACCTAGTTTGGCCTGTGTATCTTGTCCATCCTCCAAGCACCCCTTCACTGGATGCTCTTGGTCCATTTTGCATATTTACAGGAGAGATTCGATTTGAGCAGCTGTTACCCTGGACACCTACTCTGTGTGTGAAATTATCAGCCGAAGGCCTTTCCAGGGTTGTACTGGAGTTCTTGGATTCACAGATTCTCTAAGTTGGAAGGAATTTTTTTTTGGCTCAGGTGTTCGTCCTCATAGATAACCTACAGGAACACCCCTGGTGGGATGGTTTAGACTACAGTTCTTTGGTTGAGAGCCACAGAACTTCTCGTATTTACCTTATTGCCTGTGTCTCAGTATCTACCACCAAACTGAAGATAATATTAGGTCCTTTTGGTTTCAGGGTGTTTTGTTTGTTTGTTTTTTTAAGATTTTGTTTGTTTGTTTGTTTTGTTTTATTAAGATCTTGAAGTCACAGATCCGTGGGCCTCTGCCAACTGAGGGCTAGGATTAAAGGCCTGCACCACCGCACCCAGCTAGTTTTAGATTTAAATGTGTGGAGCCTACAAAGCCTTTAACTTCGAGACCAGCAGAGTCGTCTGCTACTGTCTCAAGGTCGCTTTCAGATTCCCTTTAAAGACACAGTAAAGACCCAAGGTTCACAGTAGGGCCAGTGGATCCTAGAGGCTTGGCCCTGGCAGTTTCTCCTCAAGGTAGGCTCAAGATGGCCGGCAGATTCCCAGTCCATCTAGACTCTGCTCTCTGCTGACCTGGATGGCATTTTTCCCTCCTCTGAGATTCTCCCATTTTAGGCAGGGATTTGGAGCTGTAAGTTGTCTCTCTCCCGCTCCCCACCCTCCAGGAAGATTACTTTGCTGAGCTCTGAGCTTGGCACTCCCTTCAGGATAACAGATCAATTGAGAAACAGATGTCTACTTGTGCCCTAATGGAGTTGCTTCAGGAATCCCTACCCTTTCCCCCGTCCCCTTGATGGCCCTGCTCAGGTCCTGTGCTACCACCTGCCTGACATTCCACACTGGGGGCCCAAATTACCACCCACCTATCTTCCAGAGAGGGACCCAGTTTGTCCCCCGGGGACTTAATCATTTGGCTATTGCTTCAGGTCTGGAGCCTGGATTTCTTACACCTGGGGTCCTGCCTGGAGATCTGCATCTTCAGCCAGATGTCGGTAATTGCCCCCATGTGTTTAAGGCCATAGAGCATCATGGGTGAGGCGCTGACTCCCGTTCACTCAGGCTTGCTCCGAGTGTTCCTAATATCCCTTCAAATTTCAGCTATAGTTACTTGTCTTTTACAGGCTCCGTTTGCCCGTCAGTAAAACTAGGAAATGAAGACAAGCCTTGCAGTGAGCTGCACGAGATTCCAAGCCCTTGGCACTTGTCTGTTGCCACCCAGAACTGAAATGTTCAGTGAGCACTGACCATTGTCACCCTTTTTGTCTCCGCTTACTGGGTCTGTGCTGGTGGTAAAGAGAATTTACTTTATCTTTGTTGGATAAGGAAGTACATTCAAAACCTTAATACCCTGCAAATCCCACTCTTCAACTTCCGGTTTCCCCTTCTTCGCCCGGGAGTCCAGTTCCAGGAAGTCGAGATTTGTGTGTAGAATGAGATCAAGCACTTACTTCCCCTTTGACCTCTATGTCCTCACTATCAACTCTGGTCAGTCTTGGCTGTTGGAAGGTTCTGCTCTTAGCACCTCATTAAATCTGTAGGTCCATCCTTACAGCCATTAAACGGGTTGGTGTTGATTCCCCTGTTTCCCATTCTAAAGGCAGGGATATGGCAGGCAGGGCAGCTAGATAACATCCCCGCATGAGAAGCAAATCACCAGTGGCGCCAGAGCCCGCATTTGCAGCCAGCTGCCTCTTGTTAGAGCTTCTGTGTCTCCACCGGTGGTCTGCCCTTCCGCCTAGAGGCCATCTCTATCTCTGGGGCTCTAGTACTTAGTTGCCAGCACTGAAGACCTCTAAGCATCGGAGTCTTTATCAGGGCGCCTACGGCAGGTGTGCTGTGCAATCAAGGAGGCCTCTCTGAGGTGAGCTGAGACCTGGAGACTCAATTGGAAGGCTGCAGATCCTATCAGGCATCCTCTGGCAGCTCCCAGTGCCTGTTCTTCATTCTTGTGGAGAGACACAGGACGATCATAGTGCAAAGGGCAGAGCTTGTTTGGGATTTGGGACTGTTGGCCTTTTATAGAGGTTTCGGTGGCTCCAATGGATTCTGCTCTCCTCCTTTTCAAATTCCGGGGCATGGGTCTACCTTTAGAAGGGAAGTGCAGGTGAATCACTCACACCCAACTTTGTCCTGGTCCCAAATGACAAACAGATGCCGTTTTGCTGGTTGGGCCTTTAGGTAGAGGGAGTGGACTGGCGGGAGGCTCATTCCAGTAACTCCTGTAGGCCATGCACAAGGGAAACTTCTATGCCATACTTCTGATAGCAAAATTACATCCTTCTGTCCCCACATACGCAGTAGAGTTTTTGTGGAAAGTTGCTTACAAGCGCAAAACCTGGAACAAATCCCATTAAGAAGTGTTTGTAATCTTGGTCTAGAAATCCCACAGCCCTAGCTCCCTAGAACCTGAGCCTATGACTAAGACCAAATGGTGACCAACCAGGACAGTGCAGGGTTGCATGGACCTTATTTACGCCATGGGGCTTCACACTAACCTTGCAGAACTGCACCCTGGTGAATTTTCAGTACTCCGGTCATTGTCCAGTGCCCTGCCCTGTTGCCGGGCTTGATACACTGATAAAGGGTTCTTCCTGTTTTCGTCGAAGGATTAATTCACTCACCCACCCTTCCTTTCTACCCTGGTGGGCATGACTGATCCCCTACAAGTTCCCACTGCTGAGATCATAAATCAGGCTTTTTAAGGATAAGCAGCCTGCCCAGCTGTGAGGAGTAGAAGCTTCCAGATGTTCCACTGCTGGGCAGCAGAGAAAGGTACACGATAGAGTCTCCTGGAAAGCTACTCTACAAGATGGGCAATTAAGTTTCAGTGGCTTTCCCAGTCTTTCCCAGGAGGCCTAGCTCTTGGATCTTCCTGCAGGCAAGGAGGCAATATTTCAAATAGAGGCTTTTTGGAGAACTTGAAGAAGCATAATCCGAGGGATTCTGAAGGGGCTGAGCAAATGTTAGGTCTGTTGGTTTCTTGATGCAGGTTGACTTGAACCCGATGGTAGACAGACCAAGTTCACTGTCATGCCAGTGTCCAGAGACACAAGGACCAGGGAAGTTGGGTTAATTTAACTGTAGGTAAAATTGTGCTGCTCAGCAAGGTAAAACAGTCTTGTGTGGCTGTGGATGATCTAAGATATTTCCTAGTTTAGGTCTGGATTGGACAATACTATGCATATAAACTAACTATATTTTGTAGACTTAGAAAAAGATAGACGGGCGTTGGTGGCGCACGCCTTTAATCCCAGCACTCGGGAGGCAAAGCCAGGCGGATCTCTGTGAGTTTGAAGCCAGCCTGGTCTACAGGAGTTTGTTCCAGGACAGGCACCAAAGCTACAAAGAAACCCTGTCTTGGAAAACTGAGAGAGAGAGAGAGAGAGAGAGAGAGAGAGAGAGAGAGAGAGAGACGGCTGCCTTTATGATTTGTTTTTCATATTGATTACATGTTGAAATGAGATGTTAGTGTGTTCCGGCAAAGGTGAAATAAATAATTGATACTGTGGATTTCACCTGTATATTTATTGGTATTTTTAGTGTGACCGTTAGAACAAATTTAAATTACATATGTGGCATGCATTATCTTTTCACTGGATACTGACAAGCAAATCGGATACCCACGCAAATGTCAGTTTTGCTGGCTACACCCTGCACAACCCTATCTAGCCGACCTTCTAGTTCTACATCAAATTGCCTGGGTTTGAGTCATGGCTCTGACGGTATTCAGGTGTGGTATTGGTTCAGATGTTTCCATTTCACTTGTCCACCTGCAAAGTTAGTACGGCACTAGTACCTGCTGCATAGACGTAGGAAGGTTAAATGGCACAGTTCAGGTAAAGTACTTAGAGTTGGGCCAGCCTGTGAGCTCCGTGGGTCTTAGCTGACACAGCTGTTTTTGTGCCAGTTGATTTAGAAGCTGAAGACACCTAGGTGGGAAGATCTAATATATGGGAACCAGACAAGGGAAGAAACAAGAAACCAATGTAGTGGAGAACGAGGTAGCTCATACTCAGAGTACTAGCTCTTGGGAGGTGGAGGCTGGAAGATTAGGAGTTCAAAACCAGCAGCAGGCACATAGTAAGTGCAGAGCTATGCGGGTCAAGAGAAACTGTCTCAAAGAATGAAACAAAGCAAACAAAACTCAAAAACAGCAAAGCAATGCGGCCACTTCTCCAGGGATAATGGTTGTTAGACGGAGGAATGCTGAGCCTATCGGGCCAAGTAGGGAATTTGGATAGCATCTTCAGGGTTCATTTGGGTGGCGTCTGGCCTACTCTCCTATCGCAACGCCGTGTGCCAGGAACCTTTGATTTACTTAATAATGGCCCTGAAGTAGAACCATGGTGTTGCAATTTGGATGTGCCACAGATAGCTGGGAAGGGCTTATTTTTAGAGCGAAGGTGAAAAGACTATGGCACCCCTTGGTCGCTGAGATCTGGTGTGGTTCTTGTTGATCTCCCATCAGGCCTGATGGATGTATTCATTAGCCCTTATCACGCGGTATGAATGTAAACACAGCACGCATAGTGCTCTGCACCGTCTGAGACGTCATGTATGCACTGGGGTGTCTGTGGATCCCTCGGGGCTTGCTTGCCTGCTCGTTTCATTAAGGTTTCCTCATCTCGTTCTCCTTTTCCAGAGTTCCCGCTGCTTGCCTGTCCTGCGGACCTGCCCCAGTATACAGAAATTCTAGGGTTTACTTCCTTGTTCCCTCTATTCTGCCAGGTCAGGATGCTTTTTTTTTTTTTTTGGTTGTTGTTGTTGCTCTTTTGCTTTTCAAGACAGGGTTTCTCTGTGAAGCTTTAGTTGTTCTTAGCTGTCCTGAACTTGCTCTGTAGACCAGGCCTGCCTCTGCCTCCTAAGCGCTGGGATTAAAGACAGTATGCCATCACCACCCACCACTGCCTTCTTGTGTCATTCTGATTTTTGTTTTGTAGGATCATAATCTGAAAATGTAAGAGCAAATGAGTAAATTCTTCGGTCGATGTCCTGTCTTGTTTTATCCAGGGTTGGGTCATTGGGATTTTCTTTGTTTATTTTGTTTTTCCAAATAGTGCTTATATTTATGGCATCTTTTTTTTTCTTTAATCTTGTTTTTGGTAGAAACATGGGAAATGTTAAACACTTAAGGAAAAAAAGAATGACTTTACGCACACTTTGTTGCATTTTGTGTTTTTGTGCATATTTCTTGTGAGCTTGCTCACACTGACAGTGACCAGTTGTCTTGGGTTGTTCTCCTAGTGCAATGTACAGGTGTCCTTCTGGTGTCCTTTGAATGCAATGCGATGTTGCACGAAGCCACAGCGCCTTGTGTAGCCCAGGCTGCTCGCAATCTCCTGATACCCTCCTGTTTCGGCTGTTTTAGGCCTAGGATGACAAGCGTGAGCCACCAAGTCCAGCTCTGGGTTTAGACATTTTTGGAGGGTCTGCCTGAGATGAAGCTGATGACTCCTTGGAGCTGGCCACTGCTTCTAATATTCAGTATTTTGAGAGTAGTTCCGGGGAGCCAGAGAAGTTTTCTATCCTAAGTCAGTGGTGCTGAGTGGGAAGACCCCTGGCCCGGACCCGATTTGTCTCCAAGTGAATTTCGGAAAGCCACTTAGCTTCTGTTAGCCTTGTTTGCTCATGGGGAGGAAAGGAGGTGACACCATTTCCTTCAGGATGACTGGGTGAGGGGAAGGTGAGACCGTGCACATCTGAGTTCCGGGTTGGGTTCTACCATAAAATTCGATTTCAAATGTGTTAGTAGTAGACACAGTAGCATAGGTCATAGACGCCAAGCCAAAGAGAAAGTTAGATTTTTTTGACCCTTTCTAAAGGGTCAGTCGGTTTCCCATTAGTGTGACGAAACACCAGAAATAATCTACTTGAGAAAGAGAAACAGCTTAAAAGCTTGGCAAAGTGGTGTGGTGTGCACCTGTATGGGGTTGCTCCGGCGATTGAGGTAGGAGGGTCGTGTTTTTGAGGCTACCCTCAGCTGTGTAATGAGACTTTTATTTTTAAAAGAAAGATGTGGTGGGGGAGGGGTGGCTGGTATCTCAGGATTATTTCTTCAAGGGAATCCCTCCTTTCAAGGGCTTGCTGCTCCCTAGGAGAAAACTTCTGAGTAGGCCCGGCCCACTAATGGTTACCCTGCCTTGTAGTAATGCCTTCCTGGGTTGTGTGGAGCTGAGGGCCCAGGCCCTTCGGAGGGCAGGGCCACATGCAAAATGCCTACTAGTATTTCCCGCAGCTTCCCAGCGTTGCTGGCGTGAAGACTAATGTCTCTTCTCCCGCTGTGCCCTCACCTAAAATGATGAGTGCTGGAGAGATGTACCCAGGTCCCCTCGGGCTGCTCCTTCTAGTGAAGTGACCTGGGGCTAATTGCTTCGCTGAGACTTTGAGAAAACAAAAGCTTTCCATGGAACACCTATTACAACAACTCCAGACTCCTGGTGAGCGCATGTGTTGATCAGGATGCTGCTTGTGGCTTGCGTGGCCCAGTGCGCAGCCCTGAAGACTCTTGGTTGAGGTCGGTCACCTCCCAGGGACCCAGAAGCCTCTACTTCCCCTTACTGAGTCCACCTGGGCTGCATTTTAACTTCTCAAGCTGCCTTGTGCCTGGCTTCTGGCCGGATTTTTTTGATAGTTAGGAATCGTCCAACGTCAGAAGGGACCCATCCAGGCTTGTCATTAGACAGACGACAAAGTGAGGGTCCGGATGGGGAGGGACTATTTTGGAAGCTCTTAACCGTTCCCATGTGTATGCAAAGGACAAGCGCGCACACACATGCACACAAATTTATACCCAAACATGCATACATACATGTACATGGCAATCTGGAAGGATGTATGTGCAGGTGATTGTGATCGTGGTGGCTTGCAGTAGGAGACTTCAGAGACAGCAAGGATATTTCTGCTCTACTGTGTAACTTTGCATGTCTTTCTCCTGTTGGAAAACGTTGCCATTTGCATTTTTTTTTTTAGTTTTTCAGTGTGAGGAAACATGCTTTTTTTAGGGGTGTGGGGATGGGGAGTCCTATGTAGCCAAGGATGCTTCTGTCTCCACCTCCTTCATGCTGGAATAAAAGGCAGGAACCACATCCCTGGGTTTGTGCATTTTCGGGCATTAAATCAAGGGCCTAGCACATACCAAGCAAGCCCTGTACTGCACTCAATTCCCAGACATGGGACACAAGTTTTTAGAAGTTCACCAGGTAATGAAGACTTTAGGATAACATCTTAGTAATTCAGGCTTTTATGGAAGTCCTAAGAATTTAAAAAAAAAATGTATCTATTCTAAAACTGCCTCTCTGAACCCAGGTCACCTGGCTTCTTGGTCTGAAGGCTTGGTAGCACTAATTTACACAACCTTTGACCCTTTGATGACTGCTCATCTTCTCCCCAAAGCTGCCGGCCTACACTGCAGTCCTTTGGTATTACTGGACGGCCTGAGTTCAGACCTCCTACCCAGCCCGGCTCCCTTGCATGGCAATAGTGTTAAAGGAAGCTGCTCAGTATGCTCCCTTTCCTCCGTGGAACCCAGATCTGTTCCAAAAATCCAGGGCTTCTCTGCCAGCACGCCGGTGCTCAGCTGCTTCCAGAGGCCCCATGTAGTATCGGAAGCTTCTTGGAAGTATTTTCCTGTTTAATTCTGGCACCTAGCATAACCCCCCTTTTTAACCTCCGACACTGAATGTCAGGGCCCATTTGAGTTCGACCCTTGGTGGCCCCTTCAGGGACAGGAACAGAAAGCCTGAGCCCCCTACCCCCTTCCTTCCTCCTGAAGGCCTTTGATCTTCATCTTGGCACAAAACTCCATCCCTCTCCCACACCCCCAGCTCCATTGTTGCATTTGGTAGGCCAGGCTGTTAGGGACCGGTTACTGCGCTGTGGAAGCCATCTAGTTCAATAGCGAGCAATATTTCACTGCCCAATAGCCAATTCAGGAAGCATAAATGGGTTTATGGGCTCCCTTTCCACTTCTCCATTTAACATAGAAAGACCATATTGATCCGCAGTGGGGGAAGGGATGGGGCAGTGGGTTCCACCCTTTCTTGGCCGAGACCATCCCTGTTGTACTGAAGGCCGTTTTGAAGCCTGCCCATTCTTTTCACGCTCAAAGAGAACCGACGCACAGCGTGGCAACGGCGTTTGAGGGGCTCCGCAAAGCTCAAAACAGCCTTGTCTGAGAATAACAATGGCGAAGAGAAAGAACAAGAGTAAGCAAAGGTTATGGCAGCAATCACGGACAAGAGCCGCTGCTGTAAAGTGGGGTCCTCTGCCACCTGGGCTGGGGAGCCTGGAGGTCTCTCTTTCTTCCTCCTCTTCATGGCACCAGCCCTGGTCGTGGTTGTGTTTCGACTTGGCCAGAGGTCTATTTTGAAATCGAAACGAGAAAACAGACAAGCCTTGCTTTTATAATTGCATCAGAAAGCTTACGTTTATCCTCTGCGCAGTGTTTTGAGAGCCCAGACAGGCCGAGTTTTTCTTTAGACAAGGGGGCATGGGGACGGACACTCGCACACGCGCACAGAGAGAATGATTACACTCATGTGGATAGAACTGGCAAACTAGCGATGGGGTGATGTGTCCCGCACCCTGTGTTTTACCCGTGCTCTCGTGGCCAGTGTGTGATCCTTGGAAATGAAAAACAAACCGAGAAGATGGGTTGTTTATTCCTGTTAAAAATAATGGCCTACCAGATGCTGTTCCAGGATCTGCATCTCCATCAGCCGCTCTTTTGGATCTTCTGCCCAGAATGCCGCTCTTTTGGATCTTCTGCCCAGAATGCCGCTTCACAAGTGGAACTTGTTGGCATTGGAGCCAAGTATAATAATAATGAGTCAGGTCCGGACTACAAAGGGCCCTGTGATGAGCAGAAAGTAATTATTGCACATTGCAGATAATAAAACCTTTAATTGATACTTAGGAATAGATACATATACACACATATTTTAATGGGTGGTCTCAACAACCAAAAAAACACATATCACCAATGCAGAATCCAGCCTCCATTGCCTGGAGGTTGTTCGGAGAGGATTGGAAGCCTGTTGGAGGAACTCCCTGGTAAGCAGTACTTCCCAGACACCTATCCCACAGGAGCTGCCAGAGGTCTTGCAAGCACGCGGGCTTCCAGGTGCTACCTCTCAAGACTCTTCACTCTACGTCTGGTCTCCTAAGAGAGTGGCTTCTCACCCAGCATAGACTTGGCTTTCTTGGAGCTAAATGAGGTCTGTATCTCAGCTCACCATTTACCAGCTTTGAGAACGTGAGGAAGGACTAGCTCCTCTCCTGCCCCCATCTGTAACCTGAGAGCGAGGATGCTGCCTTAGCTGGGCTAGGACCTCAGCCTCTAAGGAGGTACCATGGCGTCTTAGGGCTGCCACCTCCAATGGCCCCAGACTGCTCAGTGATGCTCAGTGCATATATTTTTCTTTTCCACAGTAGTAGACCCCACTCTAACTAATTGCATTGGACTCCATTTTCTGAATGTGACCATAGCCTAAATTCTGTTTACATAAGGAAATTAATGGGACTGACCTTAAACACCGCCCCCCTCCCACATTTATCTTTTGGTTTTTTCAAAACAGGGTTTCTCTGTGAAATAGTCCTGGCTTTCCTGGAACTCACTCTGTAGACCAGGTTGGCCTCAAATTTACAGAGATCCGCTGCCTGTCTCTGCCTCCTCAGTGCTGGGATTAAAGGTGTGAGATACCACCTGCCTACTTGGCCTCGAGCTCTTAATCTTCCTACCTCAGCTTCCTGAGTTCTGAGATTACGGACAGGTATTCCTAAACCTGGCCTGTTTTCTTCTTTATGCTTTTATTTCTTTATGGTTTGGATTGTGAGCCTCATAAAGAGAGGTATTGGATGATATCTGTGTTCCCAAGGAGCGGGATAGGATGCACTCCACACTGGCCATCTCCCTGCTCTTAGTGCAGACACCACTAGTTGATCATGACCTCCTTTGCCTTCGATTCTGGGCCCAACCCCAGGATTGCATTTTAGGAAGCCCAGAAGCCAGTTGACATGAATGCATTCTAGCTGCAGGGTTAAGTAGGTTCCTGGACCATGATCCGGGTTCAGCAAGGGATATCTGGAATTATCCAGTCACTTGTAGTCCCTGAAAACACTTGAGTGAAGGCCTGTTCACTGTAGTCAGTCTTGATTTGACTTACACTTGAATGCGGTGAATAGAGTCCCTACCTTAGCTAGACTAAGTCTAGGGCGGTTTAATATTCATGGAGTGAGCGGAGAGTGTTTGGGGTACAAAAATATGGTACCATGCTGGGTGGTGGTGGCACACCCCTTTAATTCCAGCACTCAGGAGGCAGAGGCAGGTAGATCTCTGAGTTTGAGGCCAGCCTGGTCTGCAGAGTGAGCTTCAGGACAACCAGAGCTACATGGAGAAAGAAACAACCCAGGAACAACTATAGCAAACAGCACTGCTGACCAGAACCTGGCAGGAGGTGCAGAGCAACAACCAAGTTGCCCCCTTCGTCTTTTTGTCGGCTGTGGGCCAAGCTCTTGGCCTCCCTGGGTTGGGATGGTGGCTCCTTTAGCAGGGAATGACAGGGAGTGGTCGCAGCCTCTAGGGAAGGCGCAGTCCTAAACCAGCAGCCAGCTTAAGTGGCCTTTGCACGTGGAATCCTGCTATCGCGGGCGCCCAAGGGCATGGATGAGACAGCTCTGGTAAGGGCTGATTTACTGAGATTGTGCCTTCGGTTTTGCTCAACAAGCAAAGCCTTCCATCATCTTCTCTACTTCCCTCGGCCCTGCCCTGGGGATCTTTAGAAACTGCCTGCTTTTCTCTTGTGGAATGTGACAGGCTCCGGGGACCAGCCAGTTGTTCCTACCTCTGCTGTTCAGTCCAGTCCAGTGATGAAGTAATATCAGTTCCTCTCTTTTTCCTCCCTTTTCTTCCTTTGTCTCATTAGAGCTCAAATCCAAAGCCTTGGACATCCTAGACAGTGCCTTACTGCTGAGCTTATGCCCCAGGCTCGGATCTTTCAGGTTTAGCACGGTCCTTCCCATCTTAACCCTGGCCTGACAAGCCCCAGTGCAGGAAGTGGAGTGGATCCTGCAGACATACCCTTTTCTAGAAGCTATCTTGCAGCTCTCTCCACGTTGACTGGGCCTGGCCCTGGGCAGAGGTGAAATCTTACCTGGGGGACACACCTGGGTGTTAGTAATGCAGGCAGTCACCCAGTCCAACGATTCTCAAATGAAGTGGCCATCGCTGTGACCTGGAGGGCTCATGCAACCTTGGAGCCTCATCCTTTGGATGAGAGAACTGGTCTCCTGACAAGCTTATGGGTGACCATGGAACCAAGAACCTCTTGCTTCACTGCAAGTGTGATCTAGAATATTCTCCCTCTAAATAAGCCCCGCTCCTGCCTCCACCCTGCTTAAATCTCACTGCCCAGGTGCAACTGCCTACCTGGAATACTTCCACTTTGGCCTCCTCACGACCTAACCACTCGAACATTGCTAACAAGCCCCTTCCAGTCGCTTCAGACTATCTGTTTCCTTGGAGTACAATTCAGTGATGGACCCTTGCCTAGCTTGTGTAAGGCCTGGGACTCTATCTCAAGAACTGCAAAAAAAAAAACAAAACAAAACTCCGGGTATGAGTTTTATCCTTAGCACTAAAAAAGAAACGATTCCTGAAACCGTCAAAGCTAAGCCCTCTCCAGAAGTCATCTTACCAGCTCCCCACTCTTGAAACGCAGAGCTGAGTGGTTCTGTGGGTCTCCAGTCTCATGTCATTGCCCCTTTTCTCGTGACTCAGCACTTTGGACTTTGGTTAGCTCACCTGCCCATTTCTACCTATTCCAGGACCTTTGCACTTACTAAGAACACGCTTCCCCTTGCTCTGCAGAAGGCTAACTTTTCCCCTTCCTCTCCTTATCTTCCTCCTCCTAGAGGAATTATTACCTCCTCATCATCCCCATAGGCTTATTCACTAACCTCCATCATTTTCGGTCATCCGACGCTGTTGATTTCAAACCTGCATCACGGACAGCATGGCGGCTCTAACCAGTGGAAAGAGTAAGCCTGTGCAGCTTACTTTGCCTCTTGTTTTGAACGGGATTCCTCCCCCACAAGGCTGAAAGCTGACTGTCCCTCCTTCTCTAAGGTGCAGGGTGGGCATTTACGGGGTGATTTGTAAATCACTGAAGGAGTGGAGCTTGAAAGGGTCCCACGTTAGTGAATATGGCTTCTCTCAGCCAGAAGTAAGGCCTTCTGAGGGCTGGTTGCTTGCAGGGCAAATGCCAGGGCTCTTGGGGATCTTGCGCCCTTTCACCACCAACTGATAGCCCTGCTTTCCTCCAGCCATCACCTGAATGCATGCCTGGGCTTCTGGGTGGGGGCAGCAAGTGAGCACAAAGAAGCCTCAGGCTGTCTTCCAGCTGTGCCTGAGATTCCACAACTGCAGCTTGCTTCCTCACCAGCTGCTCACAGGCTTGCTTGATCCCTCCCCGCCCGCCCCCCCACCCCACCTCCTTTCTTTGCTTCTGTTTTTTTCTTTTTGAGACAAAGTCCAGGCTGGCCTTGAAGGCGTGGTGATCCTTCTGACTCCGCCTCCTAACTGGCAGAATTGCAAGTGTGGGCTAGAATGCTTTAGTAAAATGAGTTTTGATCTTTAAAGGGAAAAAGAAAGTCTTCAAGATAGACCTCAGCTGCTGCTGTCACTTATACAGGGACTTTAGTTTTCTTCTCTTGTTGGGAACTGATCCTGCATTCTCATGTATGCTAATCGTGAGTTCTGCTGAGCTCTTTAAAAACTGCTTTAAAGTTTTCTGGGTTGATATTTTGGAGAGGTTGTGATATAGTGTATGTTGTTCCCTATTGGTTCCTGGGATCCCTACACCGATTCTTATTATATTATTTCTTTAAACAATTATTTTAGTTTAAAGAGAAGGGAAATCCAGCCCTGGTGGAACATACCTGTAACCCCAGAACTTGAAAGGCAAAGGCGACAGGAGGATTGCCATCCTGGACCACAGTGTGAGACTCTGTCTCCAGAAGCCAAAGACAAAGGAAAGATAAGGGAAGGAAGGAAGGGAGGGAAGGGTATGGAGAGAGAGAGAGAGAGAGAGAGAGAATGATTGTGAACATGAGCTTTCACTAAAACCTTGAATGTCAGGTGGAAGATCTTCCTTCCTTTTTTTTTTTTTTTGAGGTGAGGTCACATGTAGCCCAGTTAGCTCATATAGCCAAGAATGGCTTTGAATTTCTGATCCTTTACCCTGCAGCCAAACCTTTCCCTGGCTTCCTTTCGTTTTTCTGGTCTCTTCTGGGCTGATCCTGAGGTGGGAGGCCGAATCCAGTCAGAGGTCTCGTCACAGGCCATTGTTGGGATTCTCACTGTGTTCGAGCCCTCATTCCTGACCTTCCGTGGGCCTTCTTGGCTCTGCTTTGTGCTGGGTTGTGAACATGTGATGCAGTTCTAAAGGGCTCTGGCTGAGTGTGGAGACATGGCGCATGCACATGCGTTCCTTAGGAATTTTGTGCAAACTCTGGTTGCCTTTTCCAAAGCACTCGTCTGGGGAGGCTGAGCGGGCTAAAGCAACACAGTTATTCTGGCACCTGTCCTTTGAAGGCCTGTCACTGGGGACTGCTGGGAGGTAAAGTGATTGGTCCAGCCGATGACACGTGGAACAAAGCCGTGTTGTGAGCCCAGCGACAGTGATAAAGGTAGCTTCTGCTTTCTGCTTTCCCTGCATCATGTGCTAGGTTCTGCTTTCTGTCAGCTAAGTCATCTTACCGTCATCCTATCCATCTAGCTATGCTCCATTCTAAATATTATCATTTCATTCTACAGATGAAAAAAAAAAAAAAAAAACCAAAGCACCAAACCCATCCAGCCCAGAGAGATTGAGTAACTCGGCCTGAGGTGGCCCAGTTAATAAAAGACGGAGATTCAAACCCAGATAGTGAGACCGGCAGAGAGTTCAAGGAAGCACTCAGATCACTCACAGAGCTGTGGGTGACTCAGGTTTCTCAGGAATCAGTTAAGGAGGGCTTAGTAATAGATGAAGATTTAGTAGCGGATACAAGGGGATAGTGGAGCTTGAACTGGGAGGAAGGATTGCTTTTGGGGTTGAAATGAGGATGAACCAGTCATTGTTACATGAAAGGATCCCCCCAAATCCCACTCTGTCCTCTGATCTTTTGCTGGTGCTTCCCAGTCCACAAGAGCCCAGATATAGGCCCTACCTGCGTGGCCTTTGGAAACGATGGCCTAGATGAAGTGATTCTCGGCCTTCCTAATATGCTGCAACCCCTTAATACAGTTCCTCTTGTTGTGGTGACTCCCCTCCCCTGCAACCATAACATTATTTTAATGAGTACTTCATGACTGTAATTTTGCTACTGTTATGAATCCTCGTGTAAATATCTGATACCCAACCCCCTCTGAAAGGGCCAGGTTATTCAACCCCAAATGGGTCCACTACCCACAGATTAAGAACCACTGTGAAGAGGGTTCCTGCGCTGTAGAGGAGTTAACAGGATGGTGGGAGGGGTCAGGGTGAGTCAGAGAAAGAAGAGGGTCACTCTACTTATGATGGCCTTGGGCTGAATGTGGAAGAAGTCCCTGGGTGTAGGCTGGGACTGTTGTTTCCTTTTTTTTCTGTGGGATGGGAACCTGTGCCTGCCCAAGAGATCCCTCTTTGGAAGAAAGGGCTACTTCAGGCCAACTGCCTAGATGAGCCCCTGCCGGGCCTGCCTTTATATGCCTGCCAGCCTGTAACTGGCAGGAAAGAGAAAGGAGCTGTCTGTCTCCAGGGAGGATATTCTGGAAGGCTCGATTATCAGACCTCATTGTAATGCCACGTTTTGAGTTTTATAAATCGCTGTTGGAGAGGAAAACATTTGCAGGCAGTCCCCTGTGAGTAGCAAATCCTGCCCAGAGCTCTGAGAGCCTTAAAACAGTGTAGAATGTGAGGAGATGAGACAGGGGCGTGGCTGCTTGCGCTGGATGTAGATAGGCAGGACCAGCCCATGCCAGGGACACTGAGGCTCTCAGCTTTAAGAGTGTTTTAACAGAAGGGTCCCAGAGGGTGTGGTTGGCGCACGCCTTTAATCCCAGCACTTGGGGGTGGGTGGGAAAGAAGCAGGCAGAGCACTGGGATTTTGAGGCAACCAGCCTGGTTTAGAAAGTGAGTTCCAGGACAGCTAGAACTAGGACTGTGAAATAGAGAAACTCTGAAAAAAAAAGGGGGGGGGTGGTCCCTAAGTGATCTTTAAAACCTAAGATGCTGCTACCCAGAGAAAGACAAATTGAAATGACTGTTCTTCCCCACTGAGACTACACTATACACAAGTCAGTAATGGACTCTTCTGCAATCCACGGGACAGTAGACACTCTGATGCATACCAGGAGGAGGGAATGTGAACTGGCTCTCAGATATGGTACTTCTTTTTTCCCTGTCCATATTACAAAAGCATACATCCTTTGGCCTTCTGATTTCCCACTGGTACCCTGAGGTATATCCCCAGCAGATGTACCTGTATCTGTACAAAATGACCTGTGCCCAAGCTGATTCATGGTTACATTTTCACAGCAGCAGAAGATGGGGAGCAATTTTGTGAATGGAAGATCGATTCAGGAAACGATGGCACATGGTCCAGCTGGCTAGACGTGGGAAGAAAAGAGGAGCCACCCCGTGTGTGTGCGCAGGTGGATCCAGGGGTTATACTGTTGAGACCCAAGCAAAGTGCAAAATCACACCACTGTTTGCCTGAGTAGAGGAGGGGGAACAGACAAGCACACCTTTGCCCTTAGCCACTAAGAAGTTATATAAGTGACGGTCTTTGTAGGCCAGGTCTGTGAGGATGTCAGAGGCTTCAAGAGTGGATAGGGTTTGTGGAGAGATACTCACAGGCCATGTGCTGCCCTTGCTTGTCACAGCCTGCCAAGAGGCTGAACTGTTAGGACCTCTTAAACAAATTCTGCAAGGAGTACACCTACAAAGTGTTTGGCCTACGCCAACAAAGTGGCTCAGGCTTCTCCCGTGTAGTGACCCGAGCTCCATGTCTGAGTCTACACAAAGACAGAAGGAAAGAATTAACGTCACAGAGTTGTCCTCTGACCCCTACTTACATGCTGAGGCACATGTGTCCCCACCCACACACACGAACATAGACACGCAATCACTAGTAATGAATAAAAATGCTGGGCCAGCACCCACCACAACCGTCCTGATGAAAGCCCTACCTAGGGCTGTAGTGGAAGGAGGGGGACCAACTGCCCGTGGCACAGCAGTGTGGAAAGGGCCTTGGGATGCCAAAGGGGAGAGAATGTCAGGTCCGGGGACAAGTAAAGTTTTCACCCAGGGTGTGGGTGCGGGTGTGGGCGATAGGGCAGGTCCCAGGGGTCCCGATGTGTGATGAGAAGCTACTGGGAAGATGGCAGAGAGTCTCATTCCTTGTTGGTGGCAGCTGAGATCAGAGCTGAGGAGATGGGGTCTCTCTGGGGAGGGAATGAGAAACAAGAACAGGATGTTTGGAAGAGCAGGTGTTACTGACTTTTGGGTCTGCTGATCTACGGCAGTGCCACGGAAAGCCTACAATGCAGGGTTTTTTTTCCCCCTCTCAAACCTCTGAGGACTTTTTCTGTTCTGGATCCCCAGAGTGGGCTGGGGTGTTCACGAACAGTGTAGGGAGAACTACTGTCCTCTTCCCCGCTAGTCTTCCTGGCTTGCTGTTGTTGAGGCTGAAATGGAACTTGGAGCCAGCTGCCTTCAGAACAAGGTGTTCCCAGGAGGTGGACGGACTGGTTTGTAATCAGATTAAAGCTGGATCCCTCAGAAACTTCTAGGTCCCCGGTCAGTCAGCTGCCGTTATACTGGCTCTGCCGTCGAGGTGAAAGGGGCTGGAAGAAGAAACGAGAACTTAGGAAGAAAGAAGGGAGATCGTGTCTGTGCAGGGTGGGATACAGTCCCCCGAATGGATACCCGAGGGAAGGCAGCTAGGAACCAAGGTCAGGGCTAGAGTCAAGCTGACTTTGCCACTACCCAAGAAAGCGCTGGCTTCTAAAAGCAGGTAATGCTGTCGGTATGGGAAAGAAACCCTTGTCATCTCTGTGGCCTTCCTAGTATAACATCAGAAACCTTTGCTCTTGGCTTGTCTGTCCTTGCGCTTTTGGTTATGGTGCCACCGTCCTTGGTTCAGAAACCCTGGAAAAGATGGCTAATGATAAAAATAACCGAGCATCCCCGTGGTGGCTCGCAACCATCTGCAACGCCAGGGGAAACTAACTCCTCTTCTGGCCCCCCTTAGGCACCAGGCAAAACATGCACACAAATCAGGTAAATCAACAAGCAAACAAAAGAATGAATAAATAAATTTAAGCTGGGCATGGTGACAAATAAATAAATAATAATAGCTGATATTTTTACAGTACAGACCTCTGTGGTTTGATGCGAATACACAGCAACTGTGTGGACCTGAGTGTCAGCTTAGCGGATGTTTTCACTCACTGGGTTTGGTTTTGGGAAGGGGTCACTCTGTGTTGCCTATGTTTAGAACTTGTGGTCTCAAGTGATCCTCTTGCCTCTGTCGGAGCACAGGTATGTTTGTGCCTGGGTTTGTCTTCACAGACAGAAAGAATGAGACAGATTTTCAAGATTTTTTTTTTTTTTTCAATTTTTATTTCTGTGTATGTGCACATGCACGCAATGCCTTGGGAGGCCAGCAGGGGGCATCAGATCCGCTGGCTCTGGAGTTAAAGGTGGTTGTGAGCTGCCACGCGTGGATGTTGGGAACTGAATTCTGGTTTTAATCACTGAGCCATCTCTTCAGGCTCCAAGAAGAGACTTTACTTGATTTCTGTGAAGCACATGATGGTTTTCAGAGCACAAAATTAGTGTATGTGTGGTTTTATACAATACAAGACGGCTGTGGGTATTTACTTGCTTAGGGTCATTTAAATTTATTTACTTACTATCTATTTGTTTATCTTTTGTATTTATGTGTGGGAGTGAGTGCCAGGGCACACATGTGAAGAGTACCACTCTGGGGAATTGCTTCTCTCTGTCTACCATGTGGGTTTTGGGGTTTTTAGGCTCTATGGCAAGTGTCTTTACACAATGAATTATGTGGTCATCTTTTGCCAAAGAAATGTTCATGCAATTCCAGATATACAAGTAGAAAAATAAGTAGATGAAGCAAAGATTTATTGTTAAGCCTAAAGAAACCGATTTTAGAGCAGTTTTTTGGTGTGCTTGTGATCTTATCATATATTGAAGTTGAAACTTTCATAGAATGCACTTATTTATTGTTTGCATAAAGCATGGCAGCTGTGTGTTTGGTCCTGCAGAATACAGCATCGTTAATGTTTTGTAGTTATTGCTAATATTTCACTTCACATAAATACACAGCAGGAAATATTAAAAGTATTTACTTACTATTTTTTTTTCAAGACAGGGCTTCTCTGTAGGCCTGGCTATCCTGAAATTCACTCTGTAAACCACACAGGCCTCGAACGCACAGATTTAATCCCTTCCAGGGATTAAAGGCATGAGCGCTGGGATTAAAAGTCTGCGCCACTACCTCCCAGATAGTAAAAGTATTTTTAATGCATCGTAAAAGTTGCTGGAAATTCCATCCTATGCTCAACCCACACTTGTAATTCCTTCAAAGTATATGTAAATGAGTGTGTGTGTGTGTGTGTGTGTGTGTGTGTGTGTGTGTGTGATGGGGGGCGGGGTATAGGGAGGATAATCTAGGAGGATTTGGGAGGGGAAAGAATATGATCAAAAAATTTTTTAAGATTTATTTCTTTTATATGTATATAAAAAAATCCACCATCGCCCAGCAACTACTGTGTTTCTAAAAGAATGGAAAGAGGCCGGGCGGTGCACGCCTTTAATCCCAGCACTCGGGAGGCAGAGTCAGGTGGATCTCTGTGAGTTCGAGACCAGCCTGGTCTACAGAGCTAGTTCCAGGACAGGCTCCAAAGCCACAGAGAAACCCTGTCTCGAAAAACCAAAACCAAAACAAAAAAAAACAAAAAAAACCCCACAAAGTATGGAATACTTTGTATGTTTGCTAAAACACTGTACTTTTTAACACGGAGTAGTCCCGAGTCTGAGGTCAGGTACTTCAGGTATGTTCATGGATGCTGACTGGAGTGACAAAAACGTGTCAGCCAAAGTGCAAGTGTGTTCAGGCTGCCCTGAAGTCATGTGATGCCCCCTGGGTGAGCCCTGCCAGAAACACTCAGGTCTTCCTGCTTTTGTTTTGAAGTAAGTGCTGGCTCTCGCACGTTCAAAACCCTTTTGCTTTTGACGACCGTTTTGTATCCACATTTGGTTCTATGATCTCTCACGATTTGAGGAGCCGGAGTCTCGGGGCTGCTCGGAGTCTGTCTGATTTGGAAGGCCTGAAGCAAATAGGAAGTGAGGTGCAGAGGTTAGTACACGCTTGTGGCTAAGAACCTAGCTAAGTTCGAATCTCCTTGGGAATGTAATTAACCTCCCCGGCCCTCCGCTCAAGTCCCTCCTCTAAAAATAAGAAACCACGGGGTGTCTGTTTCACGGGATTGAGCTCTTTTATGAGTTAATGTGTAACAGTCAAATGGTTCCCTTTGTAGCCTCTCAGTAGGACTGTAACCAGGGTTAAGGGAGGGAAAGCCTGGAGTGCCAAAGCAGGGCTGAGCAAATTGAGATGTTGCTGGTAGCCATTTCTTATCAAGAAGGCCCTCCTTGCCATCCTAGAACTTGCTATGTAGACCAGGCTAGCCCCTAACTCAAAGATCCTCTGGTCTCTGCCTTCCATGTGCTGGGATCAAAGCTGTGTGCCATCATGCCCATCTTTCAGTGAATGACCCGGATGCTCTTTAGTGGTGATGCCACGAGGGGCTTGGCCCTCCCTTTTCTGCCACAGAGCATAATGTCTGTCTTGCACAGCCAAGCCCCTTTGACTTTGCCAATCTAGAGGATGCTGGGGAAAAAAAAGCAAGTTTCTTAGGCTTCTCTCGGTAGCCTGTATGGAAGAGATGCAGCAGAACCTTTAGAGGTCCCATAGGGAAGGGATGTAGGAGTAGATTAACTAAAAGGTTACTGCTGCAGAGGGTTCCACAGTATTTCTCAGGGGTGTCTCGGCTCAGGCTGGTTGTGGCAAAAGCTTTCTGTTAGGGTGCATTTGCTAGGCAAAGTGACCAAAGTTGAGTTCTCATAAATAAAGAGAGGGATAAAGAAAGAAGGAAAAGTGGGAGGCGGGGAGAGGCGGTGGGAGAGATGCAAGATGCTCTTCTCTTTGACTCTCTGTATACCATTCAGAATAATTCACACTGGAGCTTCCATTGTGCCCTCTATTTTGCCCCTTTGTTTCCTGTTCTAGTACTGGCTCTTCTCTTCCTAGTTCCAAAAGGCTGGCAGGCAGGCTTGCTGACTTCCTGGCTATCCCCACCCCTTCCCGGGTCCTGGATTCCGCATCCTTTCTCTCCCAGGGCAATGACCTCATCCCAGCTGGAAAGTGGGGCTCTTGTTGCCCCTGCCTATTTGCCCTGGTCCATCACATGACCCTGCTGGGATGCCAGGTGTATGAATCGCAGGCAGCGGGCAAGTTAGGCAAGGGAGGGCATTCCTCTGGACTGAGCTGTGCTGGTACCTTGGCACAGGAGCCCCTGCTTCTAAAGCCAGCTGAAAAGCCTGCCTACATGCCCTTCCAGCGGGCTGCTGAGTCATTGCCTGAGTCATACGCAGTACAGCTGGGTACTCAACAGCAAGCCCTTTGTGGAACCCAGATGGACTTTCCCGATTCTTGGGATATTTAAAGGGAAGTACGGCTTGGTGTTTGATCGTCTCTGCTATCCTCAATGACTTTTCCACCCGAATTCCTTTCCTGGCTTGTGCCTGTGGGCTGGGGAGTGATACACACCTCCACCTGGGGCTGCCAGCTAGGATTCAGAATCCAAAAGTTCAAATCAAGTCAGCAGCTGGGTGACAGGCACAGAGCCAGGGAGGGCAGGGATTAAGCGAGTTGGGGCAGGAGTGAACAGGGACAGATTCCTGGGCCCTGGGCGTGGCCCAGAAAGATCAGCCAACTTTCCTGTGTCTTGCGTATTTTGGGAGCATCCAGAACCTACCTTGAGAATTCAGTCCTGTTATCTGGGGGGAACGGGTGCAAGAATTCTTGTGTGTTGGCATCTTAGAGCCTGCTTAATCCCACTGTCCTTACACGCATTTGGTGGTTGAAATGGGGTGGAGCAGGAGATGATACTGGTTCAGAGCAGAACCAGAAGCGGAAGACATCAGAAAATGTAGAATTTGATTGATGCTCAGACTTGCCTGACTCAGTTTAGCCCTTTCCCGCTTTGTCTGGCTGCTGGAGTCTTCTTCCTAAGCAGCTGTCTTATAGGGCAGCAAGCCAAGTACTAAGGTAGAATAAAAATGACATTAGATGTCCTGGACTCTCTATGGTTGAGCTTGTGTGTGGAGCCCCAAGCTTGTCTCTAGTAGAGGATGGTGTCCTACTAGGGGAGGGGACAGCTAGGGATTGGCAGTGAGGACTTTCTTAGGACTATTGTATCTGTCTGGTTAACACTGGAGTTGGGGTCCCTAGATGACTTTTTGTGAAAAGGTGTTTGGTTGCATGATTGTGCTGGCTTAGGAAATGCCTCTTGGGCTTGTGTTCTGCAAATATCCCTCTGCTTATGTGGCTTTGGCCAAGTCACCTCTGCTGGGAGTGCAGGTTCTAAAGCCCAAGTCTTTCCTGTGGGAAGGACTCTGTTATAGTTTCGTAGGTTAGGCTGATGAACCCATGTGCCAGTGTGGATGCAACCCACTTGCGGATGGATCCCAGTCTTTAGTGTTATGATGGACTGGGCCAGAGCCTCTGCCAGGAAACAACCCCTCACGCCCTGCCATGGGTACCAGATGGGCTAGACCTCAAAGATGTGTAGGGACATGTTTGAAGACATTCTACCTTTGAATTCACCTATAATGCCAAATGCATCACTAGCAAGATGATTAAGAGACCATTGTTCCCTTCTACGGAAGGTGGTGAGTGAGCTGGAAAGAGCTTTGGGTATGGATGCTTTTGAAGGTGAGTACTTTGAATATTAGCACAGAGGCAGAAGGCGATGGGCAGTCTCTCTGACAGGGTGTTGCTGGCTGTAGACCTAGGCTGCTTTCAAACTTCTGATCCTCCTACCCCGTCTCCCTAGTACAGGTATAGGCCACATGACCATGATTGCCCAGATTTCTGTTTTTGATAGAAGCTTTCAAAACTGGTATTGTGGCTGTCCAGGGACGGTGGACACATGGGTAATTTCTCATGAAATGTAATGTACAACAGTTAATTCTGTGGCCTGGACCTACCCCTTTGATCCTTTCTTTTTTTTCTCTACCAGGGGACCTGTTTTTAGTGATGCTTTAGAAATTTTTTCTGTTATTTATTTTATCTGTGCGTGTGCTTGTGAGTGTGGGTGCGTGTGTGTGAGCATATGTTTCTGCCACCGTGCGCATGTGTAGATCAGAGGACAACTTTCAGGAATCGGTTCTTTCCTTGCATCATGCAGAATCAAGGGATTGAACTCAGGCTATTGGCCAGGATTGGCAACTGGAAAATAATTCTCAATGCTGCACAAAAGGAATATATTAACAAATATTATTTTTCATCCTCTTGGTGGAAACTCAACTTCACAATCTGATGTGATTGGCTGATCAGTGTGAACAGGATGGAGGGGGTCCAGGAGATCTGGACCTTTGTTGATGGAGGAGGTCTAGGGGATCTGGACCTTTGTTGAGGGATATGGATCATTGTTGATGGAGGAGATCCAGGGTTTATGGACCATTGTTGATGGAGGAGATTCAGGGAATCTGGACCTTTGTTTTTTTTTTTTTTTTTTTTTTTTTTTTTTTTTTGGTTTTTTGAGACAGGGTTTCTCTGTGGCTTTGGAGCCTGTCCTGGAACTAGCTCTGTAGACCAGGCTGGTCTCGAACTCACAGAGATTTGCCTGTCTCTGCCTCCTGAGTGCTGGGATTAAAGGCGTGCGCCACCATCGCCCGGCTTGGACCTTTGTTGATAGAAGAAACAAACATTTTTCACAGCAGCGAGCACCTTTACCCATCAAGCCGTACCCTTTAATGACACATTTAAATGAGAGACGGACAATTTCCCCCTATTTTTGTAGTAGGTTTACTCATGTTGGACTATTTAAGATTGACCATTCAATCCCCTGATTTCATTACTGTGTCCGTAGAAGACATAAAACAGCTATGAATGGGGTTCTTTCCTTGTTGGATAGAAGGAAGACTGGGGACCAATTATTCTCTGTTTCTTCCACTTCATGCCGGGCACAGTGGCACTCTGGCATGAGTTCTCAGGGCAAAAGCCTGGACCTTTGTGAATGCCTACATTTAGAGGCAACCCCAGTAGACTACGTTTGGCCATTGACCCTCAGTCCACCCCGTTAAGGAGATAACCAATGATGCAAAAGTAGAGAAAGGACATTTATTAGTGTGGCCACATTGGAAAGAGGAACAAATAAAGGGTTCTAGTGACTCTCAAGACAGTCTTCTGGGACACTGATATAAACTTCAGGTTTTATTGAGGAAATATGGTAGTAAGGAGCAAGATAGCCATACTAGTAAGCAATCCTGGTCAAAGGATGGTGAGTTTGGTCATTGGCTCTCTCCAGTTCTGCAAAGTGGCCCATGGGAAGGGCCTTACTGCTGTTGTTGCTGGAGGGAATCAATCTGTTTCTTAGAAAAGATGATCACTTCTGCTTCAGTGTGTAGCCTTGGCATCATAAATAATTGCCCTTATCTTCTTTTTCTGTTTTTTTGGGATCCAAAGTAACTGCAGGTTTTAGACAATGACCTATATCTTACTAATCTTGAAAGAGTATGAGATCGCAAGACACACTCCCTGAACTGCACACACATCTATGGGTAGTATTAAGCAGATGACCCACACTAGACGAGATGGACAGATCAAAAATGAAGCAAGGGCTGGGCAGTTGGTGGCGCCTGCCTTTAATCCCAGCACTTGGGAGGCAGAGGCAGGCAGATCTCAGAGAGTTCAAGGTCAGCCTGGTCTACAAAGTGAGTTCTAGGACAGCCAGGGCTGTTACAGAATAACCTAATCCTGTCTCTCAAAAAACAAACAAAAAGAAGGAGGAGGAGGAGGAGGAGGAGGAAGAGGAGGAGAGGAAGGAAGGAAGGAAGGAAGGAAGGAAGGAAGGAAGGAAGGAAGGAAGGAAGGAAGGATGCTAGGCTGTTTGTTATTCTGTGGCTAGTTTGTGGACCAAAGTGAACTTTCAATGCTTTTTATTTGTTTGTTTGTTTTTTTGTTTTTTGCGACAGGGTTTCTCTGTGGCTTTGGAGCCTGTCCTGGCACTAGCTCTTGTAGACCAGGCTGGTCTCGAACTCACAGAGATCCGCCTGCCTCTGCCTCCCGAGTGCTGGGATTAAAGGCGTGCGCCACCACCGCCCGGCCTGTCAATGCTTTTTAGCAAAGCATCATCTAAGTGGTTGCTTTAGCTCTGGACTGGAGAAGGGCATAAAGGTGAAATAGCTTACTCACGGTCACAAGGTAACAGAGATGGAATGTGAAATCCGGAATGCTTTTGAGCTTGCTCATCTCCGTGCTAGTAAGTACCACTTCCCTTCCCCTGAATAATTAGGAACCTTACAGGCAGGTGTACCTAAGAAGCTGTACAGTTCCCACAGAGATAGGCACCCCAGGCCTCCTGTATGCTCTGCACAGGTCTGTATCCCACCAGGATCCCCACTGGGCCATCTGGTGTCTAAGTGTTCCGTCTTCATACTGAAGCAGGAACAGGGCAATGCTGAGTGGAAGAAATCAGTGCACAAGTGAGATCTGGGTTTATCGTCGTCTGGGGTTGAATCTTGGGTTTGCTATTCAGGTAACCTATTGTGACATCAATTTCCTTGTCTGTCAAATGAGGGTGACATATCATCTAGGTCAGAGATAAGAGTGAGGTTCTCATGCTTGAAATGCCTGGGACCCAGAGGCCCTTGCAATCCTTTGCTTCTTTGTCTCTACAAGTAGACAAGCTGAGTCACAAGTCCTGAAGGAGATTGCTTCTTCGCCTCTCTTTACCTGTGCTATCTTGCCCTTGTATTATCTGGGTGCGGTGAGCCTCGGGAAGAATACTGTTCTGCCAAGAGATGGGTGACATCAAACCCTGTGAACACCAACTTTGACCTTGAGCCCTAGAATTGGCTCACAGCTGCCAGTGGTGACGGGAACCAGGGATGCTCCAGGGGATACAGGGAAGGCAGTGTGTGAATCTGGGCAGGGCCATTTTCCGGAACTGTCAGGGAACTGGGTGAGCCTGTGTAGGTGAGAAGCAGGTTTGGTGGTGGAGGTGGTGCTGTCAGAAGCAGGGCTTTCCTTGGCAGAGCTCAGTTGCCAGTTGTGGGCGCTGGGGTACTGCATGGGATCAAGATAGTCTGTTCCGGGAACAGCCCAAAGTCAGCTTGGTTGTGCCCAAATGTAATTCCAGCATGCAGGGAGGCTTCAGGCATAAGGACTGTGAGTTTCAGGCTGGCCTGGGCTACCATCTCCACAATGAAATCTTCAGAAAACCAAGAGATGGCTAGGTTTCTGATGGTCTGTTTTTGGAAAAGATACTTGGGAACCTTGAAGCTGGGCAAACACCATAACAGACTGGGCAGGTAAACTACCGCTGGGTTTTCTTGCAGAGAAAGAGGTTTATCGCAACGCGAGGAGTTCTTTGTTCTTGCCCACTCGGTCACCTTGACAGAGTCATTTCTACCTTGCCATGTGACCATCTAATGGCCCGGGAACATCTCACAGTGTTCATTACATAAAAACACATATCTGGTGCTGTTGCTGCCCACGGTCAAGAGTGCATGACGGGATTTCATAATGAATTTGCCGCTTTGCCTGTCTTCTTCTGGATCTATGCCCATCAGGGTGTTTGCGAAAGTGATGGCTCTTCCTGATAATTTTCCTTCGGAGCCTTGTTTCTCCTGTGCTTATACACATTATACTTGTACTTCCATGCTTGTGTCCTCACACGGTCCAAGTTCATTTTCCTCCAGCAGTTCTCCTACAGCTTATTCTATTCCGCTACCTTCCCACCCACTCAGCCTTGTATCCAGCCACTCTCGCATGTAAGAGCACTTCTAATGACCCAGCCCTAGGGACAGAGACACCAGATGCCTTTCCTTAGCTGTTGTAAGGATCGTAGCTGACATGTTCACCATAAAACGTGCATTAACCGGAGCAAAACATAACATTTTTCTTCTTTTT
>NC_022017.1:40148169-40184981 GCF_000317375.1 Microtus ochrogaster | reverse complement strand
TCTATCACTGAGCCACACTCCCAATAAAAACAAATGTGTTTAATTAAACTTGTGTATTATTTGGGGAGCCTTCGGAAATAGCCAAGGAAGCAAAAAGTTCAGAGGAAACTACTTTTATCCTTTGGTATGCACATTGTTGCAGAGATGTGATTGGATAGAAGTGTCTGATCCGATGACCACAGACTACAGGGTGCAACCTAGCTGCACATCTGCTCAGATCCCTTAGGCGGCTCTGCATGTGTCTTAGTGTTTCTATTACTGTGAAGGACACCATGACCACGGTAGCTCTTATAAAGGAAAACATTAATTGGGGCTGACTTACAGTTCAGACAGTGTAGTCTACTGTCATGGCAGGGAGCAAAGGCAGGCATACATTGGTGCTGTAGCGGTAGCTGGGGAGTTTTCGGCAGGCAGCAGGAAGAACCAGCCACCGGGCCTGGCTTGAGCTTCTGAAACCTTAAAGACCACCCTGATGACACACTTCCTCAAGCAAGGCCACAGGTCTCCATCCTTAGAAATAAGGCCACTTGCAGCGAGCCAGTGGATGCTAGTTTCATTCAAACCACCACAGCACACATTGCTTTTTTCTAGATGTGAGCTGGACACCCCTGAAATGAGGGTGAGTGAGAAAGTTCATGGTCGTTCACAAGACAGTCCACGTATGAAGTTAGAGGGGCATGCCTTTTTTTACGGCTTGCTTTTAGGAACAGGGATTCCTTGGGGAACAGGAATTCTGTGAATTTCTATGACTAAAACTGGGAGAAAAATGAAAGGGAGACAGAATCAACAGGCAAGGAAAGGTCTGTAAGATCTTGTGTCTAAGTCTTTCTAAATACCTATAGTTCAAAGTATTCAGTCTCTCAAAGCATTCTATTTTGAAATGTGATTTTTCTAAACCCCTAAGCACCCTTCTACTTAAATCCCTTCTCACCTAGCCACTGTTCCGTCTAGCTACCATTCCACACAGCTACTACCTATCCACCCAAATATCCTTGCACAAAACCACTTCCAGATGTTGGCATCCACCCACTTGGCATTGACTAAGAGCCCATAAGGTCTCTCTGCTTATAGGGGCTGGAGACACAAGTTTAAAACTGAGCCATTGCAGTATTTCATTGTATTCAAAGGATTCGTGAGTGTGAGTGTTCAGCTTGGGGTGGGGGTGGCTAGGACAATTCCTTGAATGAAATCTTACATGATGAATTGGTTCAGTGTGACTGTGTGGGCAAGGGCCAGGAGGCGTAACTCCATGAGTAACCGGAGGGCCAAGCCACAGGCCTCTCAAAGGATCCTTGTTTAATTGTCAGCTGGTCAACCCAGTGGTCCATGTTCTTTCCTAGTTTCCTGGTATTTTTCTTGGTAATTTCCCCAAATGTGTTTCTGTTGTTGGACCTGTGGCTCTGTCCATCACAGTGTGGCAGATCCCAGCTCCATCCCAGCTATGTGCCCAGTGGTGTGCGGTGCTCACACACCTGCACAATTGTGAGTGTTTTTCAAGACCAGCATCCCGTACCTCACAATGGAGGACTCTGTAACAGGCAACCACACTTCTCTTTTGACCAGGCTTGTAGAAACTGAAAATGATTGACGTGTCTAGATCAAGTACCAATCTGTGGCTGCCTTTCATCTTTCACATCCTGCCATCTTGCTTCTAGATGGCCTCATATTTTATGCCAGTGCTCTACCATGAGCTGCTGAATCCCCAACTCTGGTCTCCTATTTTAGAAAAATTACTGTTACTCTTACTTTTATTAGTGTATATATGTCTAGGCATGCTTGTTGTGGGGGGTCAGGGAACAACTTTGTGGTTTCACTTCTCCCCTCTCACCTTTATGTGTATCCCAGAAACTGCGTTTCCATCTTCATGCTTGAGCAGCAAGAACCTTCACTCCGCTGAGCCATCTTGCCAGCCTCAGATACCATGTTGTGGTGTTTTAGCATTGTATCATGACAATGTCCTAATGCTGGTCCCAGTTTTAGGCACATGAGCTGTGTGTCTACCATGTTCTCTATGCACCTATACAGAAATGGTGCTCCAAACCTAGTGGGTTTTTTGTTGGTTTGTTTGTTTTTTTTCCTATGAGTCAGGAGGATGAGCAGGTGAGCGTCCTCCTGACTCCTTACCTGGGACCAGCCCCACAGCAGGTATTGTGTGCTCCCTGCTGCTGCTGACTCTTCAGTACCAGCTGCTGTGCTGCCGGGCTGTGAACCTTCCTTCTGCCTTGTAACACACACACACACACACACACACACACACACACACACACACACACACGTGCACACAATGCATGCTATTCCCCAAATGGCAGGACTTTGTAAGAGGATATCTTCCCGCTGCCTGATTCTGTTGGAGCCCCTCTTTGTTTGTTTGTTTGTATGTGGTGGTGGGTGTATGTGGGGGACACTTGCTAAGTGTGAGCATTCTAAAAATGGTAGGGAGGGTCACTAAAGGAGCAGCTGAGTTAGAGAGTACAGGACAGCCCTCTTACCTAGTTATAAAGTGGCCAGCTGTGGCTGTAGCTTTTCCTGTTTATCACCTGTGCATGTTTTGCAAACTCTTCACGCCTCTCAGTGGTGTTAATGCCCCCCCTTAATCCGCCATCCCCCTAACCCCGCATTGGTTTCTAAGATCCCTCTGATTAATTTATGCTGTTGTTAGGGACTTGTCCCCAAGTCCTCTTTGTTAGGCATGCTTTTTCAGGAACCAATGCCTCCATTTCTATGGCGGCTCTATCTTTACAATTCTGCATCTAATTGTGGGGCCAAAGACTGCGCTTTGCAAGTGAATATGAGGACCTACCCATCCACAGCCTCCTTCCCGTTTTTCCCCCACCCCTACCCATCTTTCTTATCCATCTTCCTACCCATCCTGGAGCTGTCAATTAAAAATCCTCAGATCAGCGGCCTTTTTTCCCCATTCCCTGTCTTCAGGCACACCAAATCCTGCTCACTTTAAAAAGCAAACAGAGAAACCAACAAACAAAACCAAATTCCTGGGAACACTACCTCCAAGCTCTACTGTAGCTCAAAGCATCGCTTGAGCTTTCTCTGGCGATTTTGCCAGTGTTTGTACCATTGTCGGGACCCCCTTCGAGGCTCCTGTCTGTCTGCTTCCTGTGTAAGGCCAGCTGCTAGCACCGAGACTCAGAATGGGAAGTGACCTGCCTGAGGCCATGGAGCCTGCAGGTAGTGCAGGTGTCTGGGCCCATATTTAATCTCCAGCTCTCCAGTCCTTTGCACCTGGGCGCAGGACTTTTCCCTGGTGCCTCAGGAGAATGGACTAAAGGTTGTCCAGCCAACAGGGGCTTATTTTCTGTGGTCTGTAATCATTGGCCTTTCTGGGTTAATGAGAGTGTGGAGAGAACTAGGGGAAGGTTGGGGCAGGCTTCCAGGTGAGAACCTAGTGACAGCTGGCTTCAGCGTCCTCTGGGCCATGCCTGTCCCCTGAGAACCGTGTGGCTTCTCTAGGTGTCCCATGGAATGCCACATCTGTTACCATACACTGAGTCACAAAACCAAACTACCGAACGCTCTGCCCTGTGGGCCTAGAGAGAGTAGGCAGGAAAGACAGGTTCCAGGCTGAGGGGCTAGGAGAGCTGGCAAGTGACTTCAGGGGAGGATTAGAATTATTGAGGGAAGAGGGCAGTGGAAGCTTGGTACAGGGAAGAAAGCCAGCCAGCTGGAGTTAGAAACAGGACCACTGACAACCCCCTGCTCCAAGAGTTTGGGCATGCTCCCTGTCACTTGGAGTGAGAGCCTCGGTCTTTTTCTTGCTCCTCAGATGGAACTAGTGAGATCTGTCCTCAGGTTTGTGACCGAGACTCAGTGATGGATGCTTCTTTTGAGCCCTTGCCAGTGTCTCTTGGATGTTGATTGCTTTCCCTGCTTCTCTATAGAACAGACCAGAGCTGGACAAGTCTCACCCTTCCTCCCCCTCCCTCTCTTCCTCCTTGGCTCTCTCCTTCCCTCCCTCCCTTCCTTTTTAGTGCATAGTCATTGTGTCCAGTAGCTAGTTTCCTGAGGACATTTTCATTTTCTCAGTAGTAGGGACTGATGCTAGAGGTGCATGCAGGTTAGACTAGCACTCTAGTGCTGAATTTACCCCGCCACTCCTTCCCTTTTTGTTTGGAACAGTTGTGCTTGTGACTTTGTACCCCCGGCCTCTGAGTATCTGGGCTTACGGGCCTTGTGCTTCCAGACCTGGCTCCTTAGAAGCTTTTCATACAAGTGTGTAATGTACTTTGCCGATGCTCTCCCCACCTGCTGTGGGCACAGTATTTCCACAATGGGAACATTCCCAGTGGAGACTCTGTGACTTGAAAACATGGGACCTCAGAGTACCAGGTGTCTGTGGTGTAGTACCCGTGTGCTGGAAGGGACCCTACTATGAAGCTCAATGCATCAACATGGACTAGACGGTTCCCCTGTGGTCCAAATGGAACCATGGGGCCTATGATCTATCCGGAAGCGAGCACCAGGTCACTGCACCCCAGGATAAGTTAGGCTCTTGCAAATGAAGAGGGGGTTGGAACTACCCAAAATTTGATGGGATAAAGATGGGCCTTGTTTTCACACCGAGAGTTGTAGGTGCCAGTCTGGATCCTGATATTGAACAATAGCCTGAAATAGATGGGAATGACTGACAGAAGTTTGTTTTCCCCGAAAGGTTTATTTACGTCCATGTTTCTGGAACGTTCCATGGCAAAGGGGTATTCAGTATGTGGTTGCATTTACGGGTAACCTTGAATAAGAGGTTATTTTGGGTTATTTAGTGGGCTCTGGATAATGACAAGAGTTCTAGGAAGTTGGCAAGGGTGAACCTAGAGAAAAGGCTTAGCAATTAAGAGCACTTATCGCTCACGCAGAAAGTCGGAATTGAGGTCCAAGCACCCACGTGAGGCATCTCACAACCCCACCTTCAGGAATCCTAGGTCCTCTTCAGTCTTTGCAGACCGCTGCACACATGGGCATACTTTCACACAGACACATAACTAAAAATAAACTGTTTTAAAAGCAATAAGTGGACAAGGGAAGTTTGAGATTATGACTGAGTTGGTAGAGTAGCTGCCTAGTATTCAGAAGACTCTATGTTCAGTCACCAGCACTACACAGAACAAGTACAGCGGTATATTCCTGTAATCGCAGCACTTAGGAATTCCAACTCATCCTTGGCTACGCACTGAGTTCGAGGCCAGCCGGGGCTACAGAGACTGTCCTTAAAGAGAGCGAGAGAGAGAAAGAGGCAGACAAGCAGGCAGAAATGGGTCTGACTACTGCAGCTGTGTCAAGTTTGCTGGTTTAGAAGATGAGGGGATATTGAGCAGCCTCTAGAAGTTAGAAACGACAAAGAAACAGGGAAACAGAAATTGCCCCGCAGCCTCCAGAAAATGGTACTCATCATGCAGCTCGTGTTGAAAGGTAGGGGACATGTATCTTGGACTTTCCACTTCCTAAACTGTACACTAATAGGTTTGTATGGCTATAATTATCAAAACATCTGGTGGTCACCTTGGCATTAGCCCACCGGAAGTGGATGCTGAAGCACCTGGCAGGAAGGTTCTTAGGGTATGGCAGCGTCAGGTGTTATTTGAGTGTTATCACTGAGGCTCATGAGGCCAGTTTGATGGCCTGGTAGGATTTCTGAGCAACCAGGTGTTGTGGATAGGTAAGATAAAAGGCCATGTGTGCGCATTACCTTTGCTGTGATAGCCTGCTCAGCCCTCACCTGGGCACCTGGCTCAGATGACTTCACCTAAAGCTGCTGGAAGTGTCAGTCCCTTCCCACCCTGCCTTACTTTCTTGCTCTCTACGACCTGCGCACTATTTCTTTGAGTATCTTGGCCATGCTTGGCAGGTGTGTTTTAGATCTGATGGACAAGCACCTTTGGTTCATGGTCCCCAAATTGCTTTCTCCTTCCTGTAACTATGTCAAGTATGGCCCAGCTGTGGCCTTATCTTCCTCGGCTTCCTGTGTGGAGAAGGTGGCTGCCACCTTATCGTTACCCTTTGTTGCCCCTGACTTAAAGGATGCTCTAGGGCAGTCTGGAGGCGGTGGTATGGATCTAGGTGGCCCTGGTCCCGACTGAGACCTCTGTGCTCCCTGAATTGATTTTGTGCTGCCAGTCTAATCTATCAAGCCTTCACTGTCCTGGTGTTTGCACAGCAGGTCCTGCTGCTTCCTGTCTTTACTCCGTGTCCCCATGCAGCCCCCCCTCCCCGCCCCCATTCAGTGTCTGGTGGGAGCCTCCAAGCTTAGACGTGAAGTGGAAGATGAATGAAGAAGATCCCATGTCACAGAGCTAGTAGTGGGCTGGGCTGAGCTGAAAGAGGAGCACCGATTTGGCGTGCCCAGGGGAGAGGGGGAGCAGGGTGAAGTTCAGCTTGTGCTACAACCCTTCTGGGGGTGTCCTCTGCTCAGGTTCTTCGGAGGTGTGGGTACAAACAGAGCACCTTGCCTGCCTCTAGCTCACTCAAACTGCCCATTAGGTTGGCTCCACTTGCCGTGAGTGATGAAGCCTTGGGCTTTGATAGAAGGAAGCCCTCATGGCATTTTCAGGACCACTGTGTGTGAGGTTTGGGTCCTCCTCCTCCTGGGAGGACATGAAACACCCCTGCAAAGCCAAGCTCACCTGTCACCTGTACCGGGGCCTGGATTGCTTACCTTGTGGAAAGACACAGCAGCCCCACATGCCCTTCTCAGACCTCTCAGGCTCGCTCACCAGAATGCTAGGAATGGCCAGATGCTGCCCAGGCTTGTGTTTGGCCTTAGCTAAGGTCAGCTTGTCTGGGAGGAAGAAGGGAAGGGGGCACTCTTGCTTAGTAAGGAGCAGGAGGAAGGGCCCCAGCGGAGCAGCCCGGTGAGATCTTTTATGTGCAAGCCGGACCCATCAGAAATTCTGCTAGGAGCCACCCTCATCCCTCTTTTCCTCCTACCCCAGGAAGGGGTGCTGGGCCATTGATGGGGGCATAGCTTCCGGTCTCGTGTGAGGCTTACATTCCTCTGCAGTACCCTGGGGTTGCTTGCCTGCAGACACCTGGCTGGAATAACAGAGTGGGAAGCTCGGTGGCGGCGGCGGCGGCCTGCCTCCTCCTCAGCCCGGAGGATGCTCTGCTGGGAGGGGCTGGTTCTGCTGAGCTAGCGTTTCTTCCTTGTCTTTCCTCCTAGGCCCTGCCTGTCTCTTTGACTAGAGCTGGGCTCCCGGAGAAACATATATGCTGAGAACAATCCTTGAGGCTGTGCAACCTCATGGTTTATGCATGTGTTGTGGGGGTGGCAGGCAATTGATATGGGGACTGGCGAGGCCAGGAGAAATGGACTAAAACCTCTGAGACTTGAAACTAAAATCATTGGGGATGTCACCTTTTATCCAGCGTTTCTTTTGTTGTGAGTGTCCCAGAGGCTTGGGTCATGGGAGCCCTTCACGGCCCCATAATATAGTTAGGCTTGGCTGCGGGATGGGAAGGCCACTCTAAACCATCACAAGACATCATTAAAGGCTCCTTATCCCCTCTGTCTTTGGCTACCTGTTTTTCCCCCTTGACCTTTGCAATATTTTCTTATTATAACATAAAAAAATTATTCTGTCTAGCACAGAACAGCATTTCTACAGCTAGGTTGCTATTCTAAGCCTTTAGCAAATATTAACTCATTTAATTCCAAGATGGCCTGGATGCTGGTATTAGGAGAGAAGTTAGTCCATGGTCCGAGGCCACACAGCAAATCCTAGAAAAGCCAATATGGTAAACATAGAGGGTCTGGCATTCTTCACTCCTGGAAGAGAAGAAAACTTAGAAATAAGCACCGTGAGTATTTTTAGATCCCGGTGGGAAGTCACGAAGCTGCCCTGGGAGAGTTTCACTGGATCTTTGTGTAGGACTATCAGTTTCCTACGTTCCAGTGAGCCATGCATTTTTAATGGTCCCACATCCTTTCCTTCTTCTGAACACAGGTAACTTTATCATACCGTCCTTTTTACTTTGGAGCAGACCCCCATATTCTCTATGTGGCCAAGAGACACTGTTTTATGGAGGAGCTCCACCCGCCAGGTGAAGTCAGTAATGTGTCCAGCCCAGGACTCTGCTGTGTGACTTGTGACTGAAGGGTTGAGCCAGGGGTTGCAATTAGGCTCCAGCGAATTGCAGGTTGAATATTACAGGTTTATGCTTTGAGTATTGCCGACTGCCATGCAATGTTTAATCAGTCATTAGGAAGACATGAAGCTGCCATTCTTATCCGTTGTTATTAAACAATAATGGTGCTAATGCCGTCGGGTCTTAATTAATTCTCATTCTCTAGTTTTAAGCTTTGCAGTATTTGCCTAAAATCAAAAGCCAAGTGGTAAAAAGATGTCAGATAACATCACCTGCTTCCAACAAGCTCTCTCCTCTCTGTTCCCTTCCCCTTAACTTCAGGGCCCCAGATGTAACCATTGCCGGCAGCTTCATGCCCTTGATTTGGAGAATGCTTATCATCCGCGAGTTTTATTTTATTTTGTATTTTAGGGATTGATTTGTTTTTATTTTACGTGCTCTGGTGTTTTGCTTGCCTGTGTGTCTGTGTCAGCACCCTCGTGCTGGATCTCCTGACACTGGATTTACAGACAGTTATGAGCTGCCACGTGGGTGCTGGAGATTGAACCTGAGTCCTCTGGAAGAGCAGTCGGCACTCCTAACCATTGAGCCATTGCCTAGTCCATCTATCAGGTTTCTGCAGTAAGACATGGAGGCAGAGTACCCCAGTCCCAGGAACAAAGAGCTTCTCACCCTCCCTTCCCCGCTCTTCTTCGCTCTTCCTCCTTATCCTGTTTTTCAGGCTAACTTCCTTTTGGTTTTCGTCTCTGTTTTTCAAGACAGGGGTTTCTCTGTGTAGCCCTCAATGCCCTGGAACTCCCTCTGTAGACCAAGCTGGCCCGGACCTCGGAGATCCACTGCCTCTACTTCCTGAGTGCTGGGACCACTGGCTAACGCAGGGTAACTTTTAATTAACTGCTATCCTTCTGCCTCACGCAGTGTCTTGAGTGCTGGGTTTAAAAGAGGCTCTACCACATTCAGCCATTACTCTTCCCTTATGAGAAAAGGACACAGTTGGCCACAAATCTTACTTTGCATGAAAAACAATGGAAGGTTATTCTTGATTGACAGGGCCCCTCCCACGCTGGTAACCGAATTAGCCCCAGAATGTGCCATTATTTGGACAGGGGATCTACATACATGCATGTAGGGGGTAAGATAGGAACACAGCTCCACCCTGCCACCTCCATTAGCACAGTTAGAGATCTTGACTCAGGCCAAACTTAGGTTTATGGCTTCCATACTGAAAAGAATTTTTGGAGGAGTTTAAGTGAACCAATATCATTAGTGTTATTAAAGATATCTTAATACAGGTTTAAGCATGGGGGTTAAGAGAAAAAGAGGTGCTGGGTGCCTCTCTTTAATCCCAGCACTCTGGAGACAGAAGCAGGTAGATCTGAGTTCCAGGTCAGCTAGGTCTACAGAGGGAGTTCCAGGACAGCTAGGACTATAAACACACATACATACACACAGAGACACACAGAGAGAGAGAGAGAGAGAGAGAGAGAGAGAGAGAGAGAGAGAGAGAGAGAGAGCTAAGAAGAAAGTAAGACAAACCCAAGGGAAAACATAGAAAAACAAGACACATCCCAGTGTGGTGCTGACTCTTCCAAGAGGGAGAAACCCCCCCATCCCCCCCCCCACACCTTCTCTCTTGATAAGGGAGATATGTGAACTGGCTCCAGAGATGCTGTGGGTGCAATTAGAGTCTGATAAGGTAAAACCAGGAGCCACCAGGGTTGCACAAGAAGCTGTGTACATGTCCTGCCCCAGTAAATGGAGGTCCTTGTGAGATTCCTAGGAGATCACAGTTGGGTGACTGGGAAGGGAGAAAAGCATCAAGGGGTTGCTAATAGCGCTGAAGTTCTTATTCCTCTGCTAACAAAGGCTTCGTTTGGCTGGGTTCCAGATTCTTTGTAGATCGTCATATCCCCAAGGTTTTCTTTGCCTTTCTAGCATGCCCTAGAATTGGATTACGGGTAATTCTTTTTTTTTTTTTTTTTTTGGTTTTCTTTGCCTTTCTAGCATGCCCTAGAATTGGATTACGGGTAATTCTGTAGCTAGGGAGATTGGTGTTGGATTAGGACAAAAGGAGAGAGGCAGTCTTAGGGATTCAGAGGAAAGGCCAGGTGATAAGAGCAGGTAGAGATGGGAGAGATGGTGCCACAGCTAGTGAATGGCAAGGCATGAAGGCTCTATGTAGGAAGATTGCTCCAGGAGAGAAGAGCCCACTCCTTCTGAGATGTAGCCTTCTCATCTCCAGAACCAACGGGATATGTTTCTCGTGGTGTGAGGTACCTACTACAGAGTGACTCTTTTGTTAAAAGAAACTGGCAGCAGTCCTTGCAGAATGCGAATCTCCTTGGGTGTGGAAAGTTGAATGAGAAAATGGCAGGACCCTTCCCGCTTCTACGCACGCGCTTTAGACAGATACTTGTTAATGACTATGAAGCTCACAGCAAGACAGGTCATTTTGTTCCACATCCTCTGCTGGAGTTCTGAGAGCAATTGAAAAGTCTAGACAACCTTCCTCTCCTGCTAGTGGAGCCATCTCCCACTGCTCACCGAGGGATGGATCTTGAGTAGGTGGTAAAACTGAGGGCTCCAGGTCAGAGAGCCTTGCCTGCGAAGTGCAAAATGGTTTGAGTCATGGCGATGGCCAAATGCTGCGATGCCTGTGTGGCCGTAGTGCACAGTGGGGAATCTCAGCTGTGCTGGGTTGTTGTTTTGTCAACTTGACACAAGCTAGTGGTGTCTGGGAAGAGGGAACCTCGGTGGGAGCATTTTCCTGATTAATGCTTGATGTGGGAGGGCCCAGCTCACTATGGACAGTGACATTCCTGGGTAGATGGTGCTAGAAGGTATAAGAAGGCAAGCCAAGAACCAACATTCTTCCATGGCCTCTGCCTCTGTTCCTGCTTCAGGTATCTTGGCCTCGAGTTTCTGCCCTGACTTCCTCAAAGATGCACCGAGATTGAGAGCTGTAAAATGAAATAAATCCTTTCTTCCCCAGGTTGCTTTTGGGCAGTGGTTTATCATAGCAACAGAAAACAAACTAGGCCAGGCAGTGGTGGCGCCTTTAATCCCAGTGCTCTGGAGGCAGAGGCAGGTGGATCTCTGAGTTCGAGGCCAACCTGTTCTACAAAGTGAGTTCCAGGACAGCCAAGGATGTTTGTTATACAGAGATAAAAGAAAGGAAGGAAGGAAGGAAGGAAGGAAGGAAGGAAGGAAGGAAGGAAGGAAGGAAGGAAGGACACAACTAGAACATTAGTCTTTACTATTTAAGAAAAAAATTAAATTTATTTTTATTTATGTGTGTATGTAGGCTTGTCTGTGTGTGTGTACCACATACATACAACCACCCAAGGAGGTGAGTATTGAACACAGTTTCCTGCCCTGCAACAACAGCCTTGCTTTTCAGGGTAGGAAATCTGGCCTCTGAGAGATTATTTCAGTTCTGTGGCTATTTCCTAAATAGAAAAAACACACACTTTCCCTCCTTCACCTGATTCTTGCTGCCTTATCATTTTGGGGTATATATGCCTGCCAGGGGTACCCTGACTGGGTGGGCTTCTGCAAGTCTGATTTTGTTTTGTTGTTTTTGAGACTGGGCCTCATTGAACCTGAGCTGCTGGCGTATAGTCAGGGGTGCCCTTGACCTTCTGATCTACCTGCCTCCGGCTCCCCTGCATTGGTATTGCTGGTGTGCGTCCCACCTCTGGTTTACTCTGTGCCAAGAATGGTACCTGGTACCTGGGGCTTTGTTCGTGCAGTATACCCAAGTCCTTGCCTTGTTGAGTTCTAAGCTGTTGAACTCCTGGTGCCTAGGATCCCATGCTTACTTCCCATCTGTTTGGAGTATGTGATTGCTTCTCAGTGTGTGTTAGTCATCTGTAAGAACGATAATTGGTATACATCTTACAAATATTTATTTGTCTCTCTCTGTGTGTACACATATCACAGTGTATATGTGGAAGTCAGGACAAATTGTGAAAGTCAGTTCTCTTCTACCATGCAGGTTCCAGAAATGGAACTCAGGTCATTTGGCTTGGTGACTAGCACCTTTAAATGCTGAGTCATCTTGCTGTCCCTTTTCAGTGCTTTTTGACCAACAGCCAGGAACTGTTCTTATGTACTCAGAGAAGAGTTTCTACACATTTTAGCTCTGGGTGCTTATGGAAAACCAAAACCACTCACAGTATCTGTAGCTTCTTTTCTGGTTGCATTAGAAGTATGTGCCCATCACAAGCAACCACAGACACTACAGGGGTGTGGAAAGTACTGTCCTCGTCTTTGGGAAAGAAATGGAAGGAGTCAGAGAACCTTGCATAGGAATCTTAGCCTGATGTCTACATTCTACATCTTCCTTCAGGTTGTAGCGGGGACAGGTCTGCCACCAGAGGAGATGGCAGAGTGACAAGGATGCATTTGTTAAAGTTGCTTCATTTGTGGACTCAGTAGGGTCCCCGTCCTCATTCCTTCCTGCCCCCCACTGTATTCCTGTCTGGGAATACAGCTGCAGGAGAGAGGAAGGATTGGAGATTGATCTCCTCTAACTGCTACTGCCTTGTGCCTGAAGTAACTGCTTTCCTCCTGGCTCCCGTTCTTCCCAGCCCTCATGCTTGCTAGTGTTGGCCGTCACAGCTGTCCTGCCTGGGCTAGGTGAGGACACAAGGCAGCAGGCCTTCAGCCTGTGGTGCTGGTGGCATCCCAGGCCCTGGTCCCACCTCTAGCTTCTGGTGCATTCTTCTCATAGCTTCCAAGCAATTCTGGGCAGCCTCAGCTCCAGCGCAGGCACAGGCCTCTTCCCAGATGTGCAGCCGTTCCCAGGGGACACTCACCTTGAGCCTAATTACCTGTTCAGCAGGCCTTGTGCGAGTCCCTTGAAGCCCCTAAGGGAATGACTTTTGCTTCTCCTTAGCTTACTTGGAAGGTGAGCAGCCAGGAGACTCTAAAGACATCTTTCCTGAAGGTGCATGGTGGCTGCTGAGCAACCGTCATGACTAGTATTCATCTTGCGGATGAACCGCTTGCGGCTAATGGTAATAAATGCTTATGGTCTCTGTGCGGAAGGGGCCTGCTGTGCACACTTGCTCCTCCCTGCAGCCCTGTGGGAAAAGTTCATCCCGTATCTGCCGGCAATGCTGCTGCAAGACCCTCAGTGGATACCTAAAACTACGGCTGGTCCTAAGACCTTTAGACACGATTTTCCTCCGCAGCCATATGTAGGACAAAGTTTAATTTGTAAGTTAACTGTAACAAGAAATTAGTATCAGTAGCTTATAATAGAGTCATTATAATCATAATAAATGCTCTTTAGGTGGGTAAGTTGCTTATTTCTGGAAATTTTCATTTTATTCGGCCATGAGTGACTTAAACCATGGAAAGGGCAGCTGTAAGTGAGTGGGGAGGACGCAGGAAGGAGGCTGGACTTAGGAACACTGAACAGTCTTGCTGCTCTGCACAGTGAGCAATGATGTAGACAACAGGATGCTCTTCACTGGGGTCTGTGCACCCACAGGATCTGTTCCCATCTCTGTTGGCCTCTTTCCCAGCGGGACCTTCTGTCTCATCACTGAATAACCTGCATTGGTACAGTCACGTACATGGTAGCTATATACAAATGTCTAGTTCTTCAACTAGACATCTGTGAGTGTAAGATTTTTTTCCTTTATGGGGGGGGGGACTGGATCTAGGGTCCTGTACATTCAAAGTAAACACTCTACCATTGAGTTCTATCTCTTGCCTAAAAACCAATTGTAGCACATTTGTTTATTTTATATGTGTGATTGTTTTGCCTGCATATGCACATGTACCATATGCATGCCTGGCACCTTTGGAAGTCATAAGAAGGTATCAGATGTCCCCTCAGCTGGACCTGTGAATGGCTGAGTCACCATGTGGGTATGGGAACCATACCTAGGCCCTACAAAAGCAGTATGTTCACCAACTGAAGCATAATATGTTTCTTATGAGTATATTTGTTTCCTAGGGATACTGTTATTGATGGCCAGAAACTTAACTAGTCATTCTCCAAGCACCCCTCCCATACACACACACAAACACACACAAACACACAAAAAGGTCATGTAGCTCAGACTAGACCTGAACTCCCTATAACTAACTCACCATGGAATGGAGAAGGACCATTAACTTCTGATCACTCTTCCTGGGTCACAGAAGTGCCAGGATGACAACTATGTACGGCTCTGACCTGTTTTATGCAGGGCTGTAGGTTGACCTCAAGGTCTTTATGCATGGTCAACAAGCACTCTTTTCTAAAATTTATTTTTCTTTTATGTACACTGGTGTATTGCCTGTATGTTGTCTGTATGTACATTGGTGTATGTCTGTGAGGTTGTCGGATGCCCTGGAACTGGAGTTTACACACAGTTATGAGCTGCCATGTGGTGCTGGGAGTCAAACCCTGGGTCCTCTGGAAGAGCAGCTAATGCTCTTAGCTGCTGAGCCATCTCTCCATCCCTGCAAGACTCTTACAATGAAGCTACAATCCTCATCTGACCTCTTTAAGATTAAAAAGAAAAAGAAAGAAATCAAGATAGAATATTGATTAATCACTATCTCTGAACTAATTCAATAGACCAGCCTGAGCTTAAATTTGTGGTTTCCCTGCTTCAGCACTAGAGCATCTGAGGGTCCAGGCATTCCAAGTGTGTGCCAGCATGTCTGGTCTCATGATGTTCCCTGAACACTGAGCAGCTGCCAGGGAGCATGAGATGATGTAGACAGGAGACTTTGTCATGGTCCTAGCTGCCCACAGCTTTAAGATGTGCAAAGCAACATGGGGCTCAGGATGAAGAGGGTACCTCTGAGTCCCCAGTGTTTTTAGAACATCCTACTTCTAGATACTGAATGAAGTCCATACTAAACCGATGGACCAGAGATGACAGTAGGCTTGGGGTTTAAAATGGATGATGTCATGCAGTAGGGACACTGGGAAGGGACAGTGATGGATTCATTTTGGAGTCATTCACAAGGGATTTTGGGAAGATTGAGAGTGGCTACAGGAAAAGGGCTTTGTTGGATGAGAAGTCCCTGTGGGGATGAAAAGGTCCAGAAGAAGGTTATGGTGTGGGATTGCTGTGTAGTGCTAGCTGGAATGGAAGGTCTAAAGGGCTGGGACATGGAGCCTTCATTCCAATTCATCTTAGTATCATTCCTGGGATCATTCTGCTTGTATCATCTCTAGTACAGAAATGGGACTGTTCCTGCCTGGTAGAGGCGTTAGGAGGTTTCACTGTGTTGGGGTGGTTGGTGTGCAAGGCCTCCAGTCTCCACGATGCTCTATGGATATGAGCTTGGGGAGTCGTGATCACTGTGGCCTGGATGCTGAGCAGGTTAGAAGCAGATGAGACAACTGGCTGTATAAAGGAAAGTCCTCCTCCTCGCTGCAGACCAACCCCTTCCTTTCTTGACCTTCCTGTGGTCTTCCAGCCTGCAGGGAGCTGACTACTTTCTCTTTCAACTTCCTGTGGCCCAGAGGCTGCCTCTTTGACTCCTTCTCATACTCAAGGATATCCTGAGGTGTCCTTGAGGTCCTGAAGAGAATGCCTTATACTTAGTGTTCTTAGTGGTTGGGGGAGAGCTGATAAACTTAGGTTTATCTCAACTTCTTTACCAGCTTCTCCAGTGGCGGTCGGAAATCCTTAACTAGCCTGGATCTGTTCTCCCAGTCAAGGGCTTAGAGGGCCCCCCAGGAGCTGCTGGGCCTGCCTACTCTGTTCTGAGCAGTCCTGTAAATAAGGAAATCAAACCCTTTGTGTGAGTCAGTTTTATTATATCTATGAACAAATTCTGAGGAAAAAAAAAACAAATTAAAAGAAGGATCATGGTTTTCTAGAGGAACAGAACAGATGTGTGTGTGTGTGTACATACATACACACATAAAGAATATATTATGTATTTAATAAATGCCATCAGAATGGCTTACTGGCTATGGTCCAACTAGTTCAACAATGGTTCTCTACCAGTGGAAAGTTCAAGAATCCAGTAATTATTCAGTTCATGAGACTAGGTGTCTCAGCTACTCTTTAGTATACACCAGAATCCTGAACAAGTAGGTCGTGATGCCACTGAAAGCGCGAACTTGCTAGCACGAGCAAGCTTCCTTCTTTCATGTCCTGTATAGAGGCTGTGAGCAGAAGGTGTGGTCCAAATTAAAGGTGGGTCTTCCAAATGCAAAAGATCTGGATTTTGGGTGCATTTTCTCACCCCAAAGATCTGGATTAAAAGTGGATCTTCCCAATTCAAATGATTTCATTAATAAAAAAAAAATCTTTCAGGCTGGACCTTGTAGCACAGAAACACCTTTTAATCCCAGCCATTGGGAGGCAGATGCACATGGATCTCTATGAGTTTGAGGCCAGCCCAGTCCACGTAGTGAGTTCCAGGACAGCCAAGTCTACACAGAGAAACCCTGTCTCAAAAAAACCCAACCAACCAACCAACCAATCAACCAAAGCAAATAAATAAGTAAATAAATAGAAAATAAATAAAAATTAAAAAAAAAAAGAAAGAAAGAAAGAAAAAGAAAGTCCCTCACAGATGTGCGTAGTCATTTGGGTTTTGATTAATTCCAAATATAGTCAAGCTGAGAACGGAGAGTACCCATCACAGATTTAGCTCACTGTTTCAGAGGGCTAAGATCTTTGTGGGAGGAAAGTGGGTCTCTTACAGCAGCCAGGAAAAGGCAGATACCTGCCAGAGGCTGCCTGTCCCTTTTTTTTTTCCATACAGTCTGGAGCCTATGGGATGGAAATGCCTACATTCAAAGTGACCCCCTTAGTTAATCCCACCTGCAAACACCCTCCCAGGCACACCCTTAGTGGAGCTCTGCTGATCACTTTCGTGCTTCTCCCTCCCTCCTTCCCTCCCTCCCTTTCTTTTTTCCTCCTTCCTTTCCCTTCCTCTTCCCCTCTCCCTCTCCCCTTTTCTTCTCTATCTCTTTTTTTTTCAAGGCAAGATAGCCCTGGCTGTCCTAGAACTCCCTCTGTAGACCAGGCTGGCCTGGAACTCACTGAGATCCACTTGCCTCTGCCTTCCAGGCGCTGGGATTAAAGGTGTGCACCACCACTGCCTGGCTGTCTTTCTTTTCAAAGATTTGGTTGTAATACTCATCAGGTACGAGTGTTTCTTATGCATGTATGTATGTATGTGTGCCATGTGTGTGTCTGGTGCCAGTGAAGGTCAGAAAAGGGTGTCGCATCTCCTAGAACAGATAACTGTGAGCCACCATGTAGGTGTTGAGAACTGTACCCAGTTCTGAATCTCTATAGGAACAGCATCTCCCAGGTACCTCCAAGAGCTACTTTCAAAGGATGTGCCAGAGGTCACAAAGCCATGACCACACGTGAGGGGGACTCACATTCTGGCTTACTGCACCCCACTCTGCTTATTGGGTCACTTCATATTCCATTTCCTGAATGCGTAAGTGGGAGGCTTGGGATCCTGAAGCAGCTGATCCCTGTTAATCCAGCACCTCGGGGAAGAAAGGAAACAAATCAAAAACCGGAGTTTGTCTGCAGGAGGATAGTTACAGCATTGTCTGGGAACAGATGCTCATGTGTCTTCCCAGGGTGGGCGAGACCTGGTCCTCGCAATGCAAATGTCTTGGTGGCTGCTGCTTCTGAGCTCCAGTGAGGGAGGGAAGATGTCTTCTTTGCTGTGTTTAAGAAATCTTAATTTTCCCAGTGAGAGAGGGGGTGGAGGACAGGGAGACTGAGTGAACCTGACCTCCTAGGATGGTTTTCCAGCCCCTGCAGTCAGTACCGTGGTCCTTTGGCTGTGATGCCTGGGCATTAGAATTGACATCTACTGATATCAACAACACGGTGGAGAGTTCTAGAAGACAGAAAAGGGGAATGAGGAACTCAGATGTGTGTGCATACATATATGCTGTGTCAGGACATCCTCGGGGAAGGGAGGGGAGAACACTAAGTCATAAACACCGGGACAGAAAATGAACGCCAGGGATTCCGTCCCTCCCTCTCTGGGGACTGCACCTGGGGCTGACCCTGTAGCTTGCAAAGCATTCCTCAGCTCACCTGTGTTCAAGGGGGTTGATCCACATAGGTCTTTCCTCTGCTGGTGTTGGGTAGGCCTGCACTTCTTACCAGTGTCTGCTTGCAGGGGTCAGCGGGGGGCGGGGATATCCAAGAGGGAGGGTCAAGAAGGAAGTGACACATTTGGACCTTACAGTCCAGGAGACAGAGAGGAAAGAGACTCAGCCAAGAGAAAGGACCTGAGGCTGTATTTTCTAGTGGAGGCAATTTCTGTGTCACTAAGTTAGAGCATGCTTCCTGACGGGCCTCCTCCTGGCTGCCTTCCAGGCCTGGCCAGCTGACTGCAGCAGGCTGTGAGCAGGCGATGTGAAGGGGCAGGGAGCCCCAGAAACGGCCGATTCTCAAGCCGGAGGGCCCGGTCCACATCTTTGATGACTCCACAGCACGCTTGCCCAGGAAAGTCTTAAAAAGTTTAAACCCCCTCTGTATAGAGCCAGAGTACATGCACAGAGTGGCCACAAAGAGCAGCTCTGTGGTTGTGGATTAACCAGCAATGCCCTGTCTCACACCAGCCGCTTAGCGTAACTTTGTTTTGACTTCTTTCCCTCTGGTATTTTAATTAACCATCGCTATTGATTTGGTTGCGCATAGCCTGGTGATGTTGGTGCACACTTGGCTGGGCGGTGGTGGTGCATGCGGAGGCAGGGACATCTCTGAAATGGAAGCCAGCCTGGTTTAGAGGACAGCAGGGGTCTGCACAGAAAACCTGCCTGGGGTGGGGGAAACAAACAAAAAACAACAACAACAACAACAACAACAACAACAAAATGTGGCGGTTCTGGGTGGGTGGAGAGATGGCTCAGCCCTTAAAGGCTAGGGTCACAACTAAGAGTACTTTTTGCTTGTGCATCTGAAGATAACTTTGTAGGCTTGCCTTTTCCCTCAAAGGTTTTACATGGGATGTAGGGATTGAAGATTACCAGGCTTGTGGTCCTGGCTTCTAAGAGCACAGAGAGCTTTAACTCTTTTGTGTCCTTATCAATAGGCTTTCCTCTGCTGTCTTCCCTCACCCTCGGCTCTCCCCCCTCGTCCCAGTTACCTTTGTGATATGTGTTGTACGTATGACTGGAACTTGGTTTGTGCTCCTTGGATTCTGGGTGACCTTTTAAAGCCCATCCTGGAGCTGACACACATTTCTGGAGTTTTCCTAGCATTGCTGGGAAGATCTTGGTCTTGTCTCTTACTGGTCCTATGCACACATTGCCATGCACTTAGGACTGGGGAGCCTAGATCCAAAGGGGGTAATAAGAGAGAAGCATTTGGGTTTGAGGACACCCGAAGCTCTCATGTAGCGAGCCCCATTCCCATGATATTTTCTGGCAGGTGAGGTCCTTTTTCTGGTGTGGTACCTTTTCTCCTGAGCATCCATGCTGCCTCTGCACTTGGTCAGGAACTGCCACTTGACTACAGTAACGCTCACCTGGCCATGTGATAATTCTTCCTCAGGTGACAGAACTTTAATGGACTTGACCACAACAAAATAAACCTGGTTTCAGATTTGCCCGTGGCCCTCAGTAAATATTTAATAATGTGCTTTCCCTCTTTCTCCCTTACTGTTAACTGAGGCTATGGTGTTAATCACCCCACCACCTCCCCCTGCCCTCGCTTCCTCCGTATTTCTTCCCCTCTGATAGGCTGAATGGATTACAGGTTCCTCCCAGATGCTGCCCGGGACCTCAAGTTTCTTATCTTGGCAACCAAAACAATGACAGTTTGTCACTCATAGCTTTTTTGTGCGTGTGGAGGTGAAATGAGATTGTCCATGTGTCAAACGTCTCGGTTTTTAGTTCTAGCCATCTTGTGTGTGGGTACTCCTCACAGGGTAATGCAGACACTGACTGGGTCGAGGCTCAGGCTTGGAAGACAGACCAGACTGCCTTGCTTCTGGCTGCTCTCTTACTGGTGTGAATCACCCGCAACTGTCTGTACCTCCAAGTATTATTCTGTAAACTTTGTTAGCAAATTCCAGATGGTCGCGGCATTATACGGGATGTGGTAGGCCAAGGCTCCTAGCAGGATGAATGACGCATGCTCCATGAAGGGCCATTAGTGCTCTCGGGTGGCTGGGGAAGTCCAGGCCCCACATTCTGTGATTTCCGGGATAATGTGAATGCATTGGCTTGAGGAGACACAGATATTGCTGAATGAATAAGAGTAGTAACCCGCCCCAGGCGCTGTCCTGGAGAAGCAGCTCACAGAGCCTGGTAGGACCTGGAACCAGACCAGCCTTTTGTGGTTGCCTTTAAAAAGAAACAAAACAAAGACTGACTTCCGACCAGCTGACCCTAAGCCTCTAATCCTAGTAGGTTCCCTATTGGGACCTTTCAGACTTGCAGGGGAGCCTGGCTAGGTGCCAGGCCTGATCTTTAGTGAGCCCAGGCAAGCCAATAACTTGCCCCTCATCAACACCCTAGGCACAGTCAGGTCCTAGTCTTCTCCCAGGCAGCTCTGTGGATCCTCCTGCAGCTAAAATGTCCTTGCCTGGGGGGGGGGGGTAGCAAACCACTTAGTGGCATTCCCTGAAGGTTTTCCTCCCACCTCACCTTTTCTCCTCAGGCCTTCACTCACCTGTATTTGCTTGCCAGTGTCACAGGGACTATTTTTATCTTAGCACTTTTTTTCCCCCTGTGTCAAATATAAGAGAGGAGTGATGATTGCTCCTGTCGCCTGTGATTGTGCCAACACTGTTTTCTTCTCCCTCGTCTCAGGCATGACCTTAGCATGACTATGGTAAGAAGATGCCCTCCAGAAGACTGTGCTTGTGGACGACATGGAGCCCCACTTGGGGATTTTCTGAACCCTGTGGATTTTACAGTGAGATGCACTTGCCGAGGAGTGATGCTGGTGGATGCGGATTCCGGAAGAACTCACCTGGCTGGCCTAATAAATTCTTTCAGGCTGGATGCCCACTGGAGGCAAGGACAGTAGCTGAGAAGACTGTATCTCAACCCTTGACTCAATGCGAATATTTGCTCTGATCTCCCGGACAACCTGGAGCTCCCTCAAAAATGTGAGTCCCCAAGACCCATTTCCTTTTGAGTGTCCCTGTGCTTTAGGCCAGGTTGTCCTGGATGGTAGTTGAGATTTCTCTGATGATGTGGCTGTTAGGAGAAGAGCTGCTGTCTTCTGTGTCCATTTATGTATCTGGCGTGATGCCAGGACCTTATGGGAGAAAGACAAAAAGTAAGTCTTTTTAAATTAAAGAAAATAACAACCATCGAGGTAGTGGTGCATGCCTTTAATCTCTGTGAGTTCAAGGCTAACCTTAGAGCAAGTCCCAGGACAACCAGGACTGATACACAATGAAAACAAACAAACAAATAAATATCATCATTATCATATCATAATGATAATAATAATAGTAAGGAGAATCCTCCCTGGAGCTACCCTTCTTCCCCGTGTTGATGGATCTTTGTTAATTGAAGGTTCTTATTTCTCTTTTTGTCCTCTAGACTATAAATGTCTCAAAGGCCAAGGCTTGAGGAGGTTATCTCTGTCTCTGAGACTCAGTGGGTACTTGGCAGGTGGTCTCTCACACTGCAAAAAGGATAAATGAAGACGTGGTAGTAAAGGCAATGAGACTGGCAATTCCACAGGAAAGGCAAACACAATAGACTCATTTCTTGGCTCTATGTATAGAGCTGAGAACAGCATGAGACCAGATGGTTAGTACCGTGAGACAGGTGCTGTTCTGGGTTTAAATCCCTACCACCCTGTGTGACTCAGAACTAGTGATAGTTGGGTGCCCCTCTTCAGCGTGGCTGAAGTTAGTAGTCTCTTCTACCATAGCGCTGGAATTGAGGCTCCCAAAGCAGGCATTTACGTGCAAGGCATGTGCCCGAAGCTTGACCCAGGGTCAGGGCAGTGCCAGTGCAGGGTAGCTTCTGGGGAAGGTGCTGTTGCTCGGCCCTGAAAATATTCTGAGCACAGCAATGTAAACAGTGCTAGACTTTGCACCAGACACTGTGGGTTGTCCTGCACAGTCCATTAAGGGTCCTGATTTGAAGCCTGGAGGAGGGCTGAGCTTCAGACCTGCAATAGGCAAGGAGAAGGAACCTTCTGCCAGCTGGAAGGAGGGAGGAGTGGACTTGACAACTGAGGTTCATGCCTCTGCAGTTCACTGGTTTGACCCCTCAGGTGTTGCAAAGTTGGTAGAACCTAGGGATGTTCACTGGAGTGCCAGGCTACCCAAGAAAGAGTGAGTGGTAACTCCAGTAGGAAGTGGCGGTGCTCAGGTCACCATTTGGCTGCCAGAGTGGCACTTGAGATAGAGGCTGCTTGGCATGGGCTTCTAGGTCCATCATGACAACAATAAACTCTTAGGCAGCCCTGCTTGAACTGCTCCTGCAGGCAGAGTCCCCTGGTTATGCTATGTTGCTATTCACAGTTTCTGGCTGTGTACCGACTCTCTGCTGGAGGAGTCTGAGAGCCTTCCTGTCTTGCTTAGAGGCCAGACACATAGTGCATTGCTGCAGCAGAGCTGTTCTGATGAGGTGGGGTGACCCGTTGTGGATTTCTTGCAGCTCCACAAAGAATAGGCACATGGGCCTTTGAAACAACTGTGTCATTTAGACCAGCAGTCCCTCAGGTGCATAGTGTGTCTCCACTCTGTATTCGCAAACCTTGAGGGTCACAACTTGCATAGGTGTATGCTTAGGAGAAGGCCAAGCTGGAAGCTAGAAGCCTGGCTGCTTGATTTGTGCAAGACCAGTAGAGTCAGCTAAAGAGGAAAGATGTCCTTCTAAGTCCGAAGGGGCAAGTGTTGGGACTTAACTCCTGTGGTTGCTCTTAGGCCCTTAAAAGCTAGCGTCCTCTTCTCTCCACCTGAGAAAACCAGGCTTTGGAAACTCCTGCAGGAGTTAGGCACCAGGGCAGGGACGAGGCAGAAGTTGCATCAAGCTGGGAGAACAGCACTCAGTTGTCTCTCATGGTCTGGGGGTGGGGGTGGGGGGGTCTGTGCTTTTGGTAAGGGAAGCCCTGTTAGATAGGGTGTTTGGAGCATGGCTTATGGATCTGCCTGACCTGAGGTGGTGAGTGGAGTCATTTCAGGGCGTGGCTGTTGAGACTCTTAGCCTCTTTGTGTCTACATACCCTCCCCCCATGACAGCTACACCTCACTTATCACATGGCCCCCAGCTCCCTTTCGCTTCTTGGATTGGTTACTCCCTAGCATAACCCTTTTGTGGTGGTTCTCTTTATCTCCTTCTTCTCACAAGAGGCTGAGTACCAGTAGACTCAGGCTGCAAAGAAACATGGAACCAAAATCCTGAGAAGTAAGACAGGGGTTCGAGGCTCCATCCTGAGGACACGGATATAGCAAATATCACCATTTATCAGGCCAGCCTCTGTGCAGGATGCTTGGCCAACACTGAGGCACGTATGTGTCAGAACAGAGCCGTGGGGTAGATACTGTTAGATGTCTGGGTCTGGGTCACTGTTGGAGGGATGAGTACAGAAAGGCCAAGTAGGTGTCCCCAGGGAACACCGTGCTGCCTGACTCCGCAGCCAGGGAGAACACCACCTGGAGCTGAGGATGTGACTTCCGCTCCCTTCTTATCCCTGCTAGAGACCATAATCTGGGGCAGGTCACCTTTCTTCTTTTGGTCTACATCCTCATCGGTAGGAAACTTATGTCATTTTTCTCCTAAACCAAGGTGTTTGGGAATGAAAGGGTCATCGTGTTTACGGGAATGGTACTGTGACTGTGGGGAGCTCACGACATCGCAGAAGCAGAGTCTCAGAGTCTGTGACATGGGTAGTTACGGGTCCTGCTTAGCATCTGGTGAGACTGTGGGCCATGGTGCTTCTCTCTGAGTCTGGAAGATTCCTTATGAGACGGATGCTTACCTTGATCGGCAGCAACACACACACACACACACACACACACACACACACACACACACACGGAGACAACAGAAAGCCCACCCTACCAAGAGCATCTCATTTCTTCATCTTTCTTTTATGCGTCTGGGTGTTTTGCCTGCATGTATATCTGTGCTGCATGTACAAGCACTGCCTGCAGACCAGACACCCTGAAACTAGAGTTTACAGGCAGTTGTGAGCTGTCCTGTGAGTGCTGGGAATTGAACTGCGGTCCGCTGGAAGAACAACCAGTCCTCTTAAACCACTGGTCCATCTTTCCAGTCCCTGGGAGCATCTTATAATCATGAGAGGCACTGATTGTAGGCACTGTGTGGGCTCTGTCCATTCTCTCGTGCACACTGGGCACCCAGAGTGTCCCTGTCAGCCCCTCTATCACAATAGGTTGAATCACATAGTAAATACTCCCTCTGTGCAGTCAGCGGCTGACTTGATCTCATTCGCTCACTTCTCAGTGATTGGAGGCTGCTATCTCCCCCACAGCTTTATAGTGAGAATTAAATATAAGCACACATTTGGGCGTTTGAGTCAGTGTTTTTTGGCATAGGACATGTACTCAGGGAATATTAGTTATTTTTAAGTAAAATGTTGAACTAGAATTGGAAGATCGAAAACACACAGACACAGAGACATAAGAAAATGCTGAGGATGTGTCATGCCTCTCGGAAATTTGATGTTCAGTCCCGGCTCTGGGTTTTCTAGTTAGCGCAGCCTGCTGAGTGGGTTATATTTGTGTCTAAATTAAGGTTTGGCAAACTTTTCCTATCCTGGGCTAGAGAGTAAATATTTTCAGTTTTGGGAGCCCTGCCGTTCCCTACCGCTCATTGCAGCACTGCTTCTCCTTCTGGAAAGCCGCCAGTGGCAGTATGTAAATGAGTGGGTGTAGCTGTGTGCCAATAAAACTTTATTTACAAGAACTGGCCAAGAGCCCATCAGCTGTCATTTGTCCTTGGTTTAAATAAGGAAACCTGTTTGTCTTTGAAAGCGACTGCTCCTGGATCATAAACACTGGAGGGCAGCTTGTTATGAGATGTACTATTTGTGTGAGGCTGTGGCCACAGCAGATGGGCAGCCTCTTTATTGTGTTTCACAGGAAATATAAAAAAGGCCCTTACAGGGGTAGTTCATGTCGGCTGTGTCTTAAGCTGTGATGCTGACAGATAGTACTTGTAATAATTCTGAGAAGTTATGTTAGAGTGTACATTCTTGTTGTTTTTTTTTTTTTTTCTGCCCCCCCTGAGTTAAGAGTTTCTCTGTATAGTCCTGGCTATCTTAAACTCACTCTGTAGACCAAGACCAAGCTGGCCTTGTATTTACAGAGATCCACCTGCCTCTGCCTCCTGAGTGCTGGGATTAAAGGCACGTGCCACTGTCTCCCAGTTCGTTCTTAAGTGGACACCCAGTCCCTGGATCACTCAAGTCTCAATGCTCAAAGATTACCTTTGGAGCAAACTCAACTAGGGTTTTGCGGCTTTGCTGTTTCAGGGCCGGTTGATCTTTCTCCACTGATCTCTGCTTTGGGTGGGCTTTTCTAGCCACAGCCTGTAGGTATGAGGATCCCAGAGTCCTCTCTTCCTGTGAGTGCTCAGAGTTAACCAAGGGGGCAGATTTTAGGCATCATCTCTGTGACCGCCCACCCTGTCCCCAGGCCCTTGGATTCCCCAGTGAGCCTGGAGGCAGGCAAGGCTTATAGTCACGGGAAGCCTAAGATGTCGCCTGCAGTGGAGCAGGAATAGGCGGTGGCCACAGGAACCCTGGGTCAGAATGGGTGAGTAGGGCCTCTTCTTCCTGATGCTTGGCCCGCTGGAGCAAGACAGAGCTCTGGGCTATTTAGCAAGACCTGCTGATTCGGAAGAATAAACATCCAGCCACAAGCTCTCAGCTTTCTTTCATCCCTAGCCATCAAAAACTTGTTTTTGCGTGTTTAGGACACGGGGAAAAGACGTATAATAGTAAAACGAATTCTTCAGATGGAGAAATGCTCCAAGAAGCAGTCTGAATATCCGAAATTTTGGGCCCAACGAAGTGCAACAGCTTTTTAGTGGTGTGACCTCCAACAGATCAGTTGGCCTCTCTGGGCCTTCGTCTCCTCTCTCCTGAAGTTGGCTGTGGTAAAATTCCATGCACTGAATAAGCCAGGTGGAACTCTCTTCTTCAAGCTTGATGCGTAGCAAAACCCTACTCCGGCGCCACTTTGCCAGGTTCTGAGTTCAAGTCAGCTAAGGCAGCTCTTAGGACTTCTGGGGAGACTCTGACTTGGGATGACTGGCCAGGTGTTTTGATACTTGGGTAGTGTTCTGGTAGAGGCTCCACTCCAGCCCCTGGCATTCATATACCCAGAGTCTGGGGTGTTTTGGTAAAAGCTCCACCCCCAAGCTCCCTCTCCGATCTCTCTCCAAACCCTGCTGCATCTCAGAAAGCCGGCCAGTTGATGAGGCCTCCCCAAGATCTGCTCAAGATCACCCCCACAGGGTATTTAAACTGCCTCCCCCCCTCCCCCGCCAGAAAACAGACACATGGTTTTTCAGTCTCTCTTCCCTGTCTCCTCTCTGGGGGGTATGGAAGATCATCAGGCAACATCGTATCCATTAAACCTGGACCTTTTCTAATTTGGTTTGATTTGATCTGATTTGGGTTGCTGCGTAGGCCGAGAGGCTTGTCGGAGTGCAGAAAGTGTTTGGGTAGGTGCCAGGGGACAACTGAGTCATGGATGTGAAAGTGTGGGAGCCTGACAGTGCGTGAAGGGAGGATAGAGAGTTAGGGAGGAGCCTGGGGCAGCAGAGAAGGTGACTTGGCAAATTCCTTACAGGCCACATAGCCCTTGCCTACCTCAGAGCTGGAGCCACACAGTGGCTGGTGACTGCCAGGACCCCGCAGCCTTGTCCTTTCCAGCTACACTGGGAATCCTCCAGAGCACTCTGGGCTCCTCCGTCTTCCGGTGGCTCCCAGAAAGTTTATCCTTATTCAGGAATTTGCTGTGGAATTTGGAGGACGCGGTTCTCTGTGTAATGTGAGTTATCTAGACCGTGGAAGTCACAAAGGGCCACTTAACAAATGCACTGTTCCCACCGACAGGATTAACACACGCCTAGGATGTGGCTTGTTTGCCTTGGGCCAGGGCCTTTGAAGAAATAAATGAAAACAAAACCCGAGACAGTGAGAAACCAGCCCGCTTGTGCTCACAGGAGCTCCGCTCTTGGACTTGGGTCCAGCGGGTCAAGCTTTGCTCTTCTGTTTCAGATCCACGTGGGGACCTTTCTGGGCACCGACCGTGTCTTATGTTTCTGCAGTTCTTAGGCAGGTGGCACAGTGTTGATGGCTCCTGTAAAATCTGTCACTCAGCACTGGGCTCGGCTACATGGTGCTGTTGTCCGTTCATCCCAGGCTTTGGGGCTCACTTGCAGGATCCCACTTTTGTAAGCAGGCCTGCCGTGAGTGTCTAGGCACACAGCAGAATGTGTCCCCAGGGGTCCAGCATGTAGGGCACAACATATTTGTCATCTTCCTACATGTGACCACCTGGCTTTCCAGGTAAAAGGTCATCAGCTTCCTGAGTTCTTCTTCTCCCTGGCTTCAGGAAACTTCTTAGGTGGGCAGGAGTGGGTAGTGCGCTTCTGTGTTCCTGTGCCCATCGGTAGGGTCTGGTACCTGATCCTGCTCAGGATATGACTGTGTGGGCTAAACTCTGGAAGGAGACTAGGTAAATCCCCAGAGACACTCTGGAGCCTGGGCATGCAAGGAGCAGCATGTTGGGTCCTTCTGCAAGAACAGGAAAGGAGAGAGCAGCGGCAGTGGCGAGGAAGGGCAGGGAAGCAGTCAGTTTGCTGATGTCACCTATCCAGGCATGAAGGTTACAGGCACTGTTTTAGATCTTGGTGTGCAGGATACCCAGGGCATGTGGAGAAAGGAGTGCCTCGTCTCGTCGGGCAGAGAGGTGAGGTTGCCATGACTACAGAGGAGCCATCCCAGTGGGAAATGAGGACTCTAGGACACTCCCCTGCTTGGCCCAGCCCAGGAACATTGGGGAAAAAAATGACTGAGGTTCCCCCTTGCAGGATATCTCAGAGGCTGTCAACACAGCTGCTTGTAGAAAGTCAGGGTTGGAAATTGTTGGAAGTTCCATGCTGTGGAAAATTGAAGATAAAAAGGAAAGTCAAGTATGGAAAACCGGAGAGGTGGTGTGGTGGTGGTGGTGGTGGTGGTGGTGGTGGTGGTGGTGGTGGGTAATAATTAGAAATGGGGCACTGAGGGATGCTAATGGGAAAATTAACTGTGTTCTGTGATGTCTTCTCTTGCAATCTGAAGTGTCCTCCACAATGAAAAATTACATCATAGACCCTGGCCCAGTTGGACTGGACCAGTTTTGATGTCTCATGCTGCTTTGAGGCACAGGGCTGAGTTGCTATATAGGCATCCCCCTACCCCTTGCTCTATTTGGTACATTCATAGATGGCATTGGCAAGGCCCTCCTGGCTTCTCTTCTGTTTGCTGAGCTTTATGGTCTCTGCTGGGCTGGAATGGCTACTGAGGATGTACCATTCACATGATGTACTAGCACCATGCCTGGGAGACTCCCCCCTAGAGGGGAGCATTTCCTTCTGGACCTGCATTTCTTGTCCATGAGTACTGGCATTGTTCCATTGCTGTGGTCACTGTGTGTAACCCTAGCTGCCTTTGAACTCGTGTTGATAGGCCTGCCTCAGCCTTTCAAGGGCTGGCTGGGATTGCAGTGTGGTGGGTGTACCCTGCCCGGATTGGCAGTTCTTATTTGCGCCATTGTTGTGTGACCAGTCAACCTAACTGTTAGTGGCAGCAGCCCAGCCTTTCACCTCATCCTAGATGCAGGAGATGAGCAGTTCTGTCCCCAGATGTGCTTTCCTGGAGCCTATCCTAGAGCTTGAGGGGCAAGCCCACTGCTCTCTGAAGGAACAAAGAAGAAAAGTTACCTAGTCATCCCGGGAGCTGTTAGAGCTAGGCCCTCTGCCTCCTGGGGTGGGGGTGGGGCTGCAAGCGTGCAAAGAAGCAGGTGTCTTAGACAGGACAATCCCAGAGTGCTGATATTGCAGAAAAATGCTTCTCCATAAGACGGAAAACGTTCTTGAGAAATTCTTCCTTAATTCTTCCGAGAACGCTCTGAGGTCGGCCCAGTCAGTGGTTAGCTCTCCAGATGGCGTGAATGATTAGGGAGCACCTACTAGTGCAGGACAGGCGGCTGAGAAAACACTTTGTCCTACTGTTCAGGCATTTTTCAGTCTTAAATGTTTTCCTGGCTTTATCTCCTTGATTCATTGTTGCAGCCTCGAGAAGTGGTTTCTGTCCACATTTCACAAGTGAGGATACTGAAGTCCAGCCAGTCTCTCCCTCTGGGCTTCCTCAGCATCACCAACTTGAATATTTTCTGTCTCATTAACCTAGGCTTGTGACTTGAGGAGGTGTGATCTGGGTTGCCCTGGTTGAATATCAACATGGTGTATTCAGATCCAGTCTCAGGCAAGTCACTCATCTGCTTGGCCTGTTTCTCCACCTGTAAAATGGGCTGTAAGAGTTTCTTTTCGGCGGGGAAGGGTTTGGGGTTAAATAGAATACAGTTTGGACAGCCACCACACAAACCAAGGGCTTGACAAAGCCTGGTCATTATTCTTCTGGCTACCAATTTAACAAATGACCTCACAGGAGGGTCAGGAGCTTGCCAATGATCACAGTCTAGGACAGCTCTTGGGATGAGCCAGGCCAGTCTCCTTCCAGACAGGAGCTCCTTCCTCGCCCTTCCATCACCATCAAGACCATAGATCAAGAACATATCTGGGTTGTGTTTCCATAGATTCCCTGTCTTCATTGATTAACAGGGAGATGGGGGGTGGGGTGGGGGAAAAATACCCAGCTGATGCTCGGCGGAGTTAATTAAGACTTTCCTGGATTTCATTTGTTCTCTGGTTAGCACCAAGATAAATCCTCCAAATGGCTGGGAGGGTTTCATTGACAGTCCATTGTGAATTAACATAGCATTTGCATCTTCCTGGGGATGATAAATGCTTAGATAACAGCACACAACAGAGGGAAGGGAAAACTGGGACAAATTCAGGTTGGGCTGATCAGATCAGCCCCTTTGGTATGGTGAAGCAGCGATAAATGGGGTATGGTGAAGCAGCGATAAATGGCTTAAACAATGTATCTGATACCCTCGGCTTCACCTGGTAGACTGGGGGGGGGGGGGAGACTGAGGGAATGGGCTCTTTTGATGCTTGGTGAAGCCAATATCCTCCCGAGGCTTCTGTGTGCTGCTGTAAGCCTGTTTCTCATGCGTGGACCAAATATCAAAGCCATGACTGTAGTGGTTGAAGGGGTAGGTGCGTGGGCCCCAATGGCCAGGATTTTACACGATTCTTCTGTTTTATTGAACACCCCCAATGTACTGGGGTTCGATTTATTTTTCTAGCAGTTCCCAAAGTTGGAGGTTCTGTGATCTTCACATTACAAGTGTTGAAATGGAGTTGGGTTGGGGTTCAGCCCCCACCTAGCAAGGACTTGAAGCTGACACTCCTTCCCTGGAGCTCCGGCGCACACTTTTCTACATCGCTGCTTGCTACCACAAGTGTTCCCATTCAGTGCTTAAATGGCAGGCTGCTGCCTCTAGGTGGGCAAGCATCAGGGGCCTCAGAAGACACTTCTCTGTAAGAGGCTGGGCCCTTGCCGCCTATGGAAGTGACTGGAACCTTTCTGTTTACAGTCCCTGTTCTTCTGGAGTCTCTAGAAGTGATAAACTTAAGCCAGCCAGTGCTCAGGAGGGTGACGGGAAGTTGCACCTCAGCTCTTTGGGTCTGCTGGGAGATAGTGAATGCAGCCATGGCTGTCAGGGCTAGTGGAAGAGGAAGCTTGCTCTTTGCTCGACAGTTCAGGCTGCTTTTCCTGGATTCCTAGCTGATTACTCTGCCTCTGAGGACGAACAGATCGAGGTCAGGAAGCCAGAAAATGCTGGACTTTCCCATCAAGTCCTCACCAGTTTAAACCGTCCCTCTTTCTTTTCCCTCCCCCTCCTTCTCCTCCACAGTCACCCCATCTCTACTTCAGACATCCCCACTGGCCTTAGACTCAGTAGAGAGCAGAGAATGATCCTGAACTTCAGCCTTTACCTCTTAGATTGCTTTGGTTTACAGGCAGGTACCACCATCCATACCTGGTTTCACGAAGCGCTATGCATCAAATCCAGTTCTTCATACAACCTAGGCAAGCATTTCAGCAACGAAATTACACCCCCTGCCCCAAAGGATGTTGTTTTCTCGATAGTCACCTTAGTGATTCTGTGTGTGGCCACGGGTTTTTACTGAGGATGTAAAGAGGGGCACACTTGGCGGGGTGGGGGAAGGGCGATAGCTGAAGAAAGGGAAAAGTACACATTCCACACCCAGCCTCTTCCTGACTCTGGATCCCGGGGAACTGCAAACAAGGGGCTGATTCACGTGGCTGACTTCAGGGCCCCCCTCACTGGAGTTGAGGTTCTGTGCCTTCCAGTGACGGGGAGGAAATTCCATTTCAGTTATTCTATGCTATGAGTTGTTCATGGCATTCTCTATCTTGATTTTAGGGCTGCCTCATCTTTTTGGAATTTGCCTTTTTTCCCCCCTTATTTTTCTTTCATTGGGTGATAAATTGAGGTGAATGCTTAGTACAGTTCTACAGCACACAGTCATTCTTGGCATGCCAAGCTTCATGCTTTCAGGATGCTGGGCTGTTAGAGGCATGGATGACTTTGCCCCCTCCCTCATTCCGTGTTAGCTTCTTAACCCTTCGTGGGATTGCTGGTTGGGAGCTCTGTCATCTGGAGAGCTTGGATCTGTTACAACTGTTGGAGAGACTCCTTGGGGTTTGGTGGAAAAGCCATGGTAGTGTGTGAACTAATGAAGTGGTATGGAACGTTGTCTCAGAGGTACATTGACCCCATCACCTAAGGTAAATGTGTCTGTCATCAGTTAGACTACGTGGGGAACTTTCCTGACTCTACCACCTTCCCCCACTCTCCATCTGACCTTTCTTTCAAACCCAACTATAGGGTCCGTAAAGCCCCCTGTGGCTTCCCTAGCAGAGTTCTGCTCTGGCCTCTTAACTCATGGTCACTGAGCCTTTTTCTTCAAGGTGTCCAGTCTCTCCCATGAGATGGTGAACATTTCCTGGGAGAAGTAGTAGGTTTGGATCTACTGTATATTCACAGTTCTTTATTTGGGGTGACTTCATGGTTGCTGAAAAAATCTCAAGAGCACTGTTTGACACTTTTAAATGTGTAGGGAAAAGCTGGGTGGTGGTAGTGCATGCCTATAATCCCAGCACTTGGGAGGCTCAGACCGGTGAATCACCAAGTTCAAGGCCAGCCTGATCTAGAGAGAGAGTGAGTTCCAGGACAGCCAGGGCTAGGCAGAGAAAACCCTGTCTTGAGAAACAAAACCCTGTCTGTCCTGGACCACACAGGCCACTTTCCCATCTTACTGTTACTGTCTGTGAATCAGAGCACCACTGAGAGAATAAGTGACTGCCACCATGTTCCCAGGGGCCTTTCCATAAAGGCCTGCCTCCTGGTCCTCAAATTCAGTGAAACAGCAGCAGTGTAGCATGGAGGTCTTCATAGTGATGCATGGGGGTGGAGGCATTGAATTTCATGATCAATGAGCCTAGGAGCCTCGATTCTTTTTCTTCTCAAAGCCCCCTTTTCCCATTTACAGAGTATGGGGTGATGGAAGTACCTTTCCTGGGAGATTGTTCCAAGGACTTTGGAGGTGATATAGGCACAATGTTCAGTATGGGCAGGGGTGGCTGTGGGGTGAGGGACAACTGATCATCGTAGCCCTCAGTGGGTGGATGGGACTTTCAGAACCACTGTTGCGCTGGGCATGGAGATGTGTTTGTAATCTAGCTCTTGCAACTGAGGATCAGTCCAACCTGTGCTTACATAGGAGGTTCAAGGCCACCTTGGACACATTGACACCTGTAGTTGTTGTTGGGTTGTTTTTTTTTGTTTGTTTGTTTGTTTTTTCTTCCCCTTACTCTTTATTCTTTGTTCTTTGGGGAGCCTGTCACCCAGCTCCCAGATAAATACATGGAGATGTATTCTTTCTTATGAATGTCTGGCCTTAGCTTGTTTCTTGCAAGCTTTTCATAATTAAATTGTCCTGTCTATCTTTTACCTCTGGACTTTGATTTTTCTTTATTCTGTATACCTTTCTTAAATTTTTTCTTCTTCCAGACAGCTTTGAAGACTGTCCTGGAACTTCAGGTGAGCCTTGAACTCACAGAGATCTGCCTGTCTCTGCCTCCCAAGTGCTGGAAATAAAGGCGTGCACCACCACTGCGGGACTCCTTAAACTTTAACTCCGTGACTTGCTGGCCCTATGTTCTCTCCCTTTTCCACTTCTCTCTCTTTCTTCCCAGATTTCTCCTCCTATTTATTCTCTCTGCCTTCCCGCCCTGCCTGTCCTTTCTCCTGACTAGCTATTGGCCATTCAGCTTTTTATTAGACTGATCAGGTGTTTTAGACAGACGAAGTAACACAGTTTCACAGAGTTAAACAAATGCAGCATAAAAGAATGCAGCACGTCTTTGTATCTTTAAAGAGTCCACAGCATAAACGAATGTAACACATCTTCAAGTAGTATTCTACAACAGGCACCTGGGCTTAGTAAAACCAAACTGGAAGGAGGGATGGAGAGAGGGAGGGAGGGAGGAAGGGAAGGAGGGAGGAAGCTGGAGGAGGCCGAGTGAGAACACTCATGACTCCTCTCCGGGACACAGAGACCAATTGAAGGGACAGGAGTATGATGAAAATATCGGGCCTAAAACTAAAAGAGTTTTACAGCCAGAGGGACACCTAGAGAGGGTGCTGGGGTTAGTTGTTAGGTTCCTGTGTATCTGCAGCACCCGGGAGGCGGGTAGATAGATGGGTTCTTTAAAGACTAACTTTGGAGACCACAAGGCTCCTCTGAGCAGCAGGAAGGAGGAGGTTCAGATTTGGGGTCAGAATCCCTGCTTTTGCAGAATAGAGCAGAATCCTGGCCTGAAGCATTCTACAGTAAACTTTAAAGACTGCAAATTTCCTATCTGCCTTCTTTCTGTTTCTCTTTTTATTACTGTCTTCCCTCTCCTCAAGCCTGTGCCCCCCCTCCCCCCCCAGTCCTGAGGTTCCAGGGGCTGCTCCTGAACACTAGTTCATTGTTGAATCAGCGACTCACACTCTTGTCCCCTGCTCCCTCCCTCCCTCCCTCCCTCCTTCCTTCCTTCCTTCCCTCCTTTCTTCCTTCCTTCCTTCTTCTTTCCTCCTTCCTTCCTTCTTTAACTTTTTTTTTTTTTGTAACTGTAGTGTTATTTTGTCCCTTTGGTATTTATTTCAAGAACCAAAGCAAAGATCTTTTGGTTAAAAATTACAAAACAAAACAAAACAGCACTCCTGAATTATCAGTCAAATCTCTTTGAACAGAAACCCCAGGTCTAAGAGGTGGCCAGGCTGTATATGAGTATGACTTTGTGTACAGCAGAGGAATCCCTTCCTGCCTTCCTGTCTGGTTCTTCCCATCCTGTTTGTCTTGTTGACCTCCTTTTGCTGCTGAATCTCCTGCCCATTGATCGATGAAGCCCTCAACAGTGTGAGCCGTTCTCTTAAATGGTTTCCTGAAAGTGTTAATTAGCTTCGTAAGAAATAATCATAGCTGACATTTATCTAGTGCTTATTAACTTCGAGGCAATTGAAATTAAGCCTCTTCTGTTATATATAATTTAACTCCTATAATAACCGTAGGAGATACAGTGTTAAAATTAATTAGCGCCATTTTTACAATGAGAGAAAAAAAAGAAGACCAGAGAGGTTAAGTGTAGTGTTTGAGGCACACAGCTGAAAATGGCCAAGCTGGTGTTCTAGCTCCAATGCCGGGCTCTAAACCTTGTGCTCTTGACTGTGGTACCAGAGTACCCGAAGGGTGGGGTTGCCAACATGGATTGGATGGTGGATGGGTTGACATTTGCGCTTGGTAAAAACCAACAGGAATCACTACACACCATTTCTAGAATTCAGGCAGGTTTGCTGGCAGGAGCTTGGAGAACTGACAGAGATGTGGGTTTTGAGTCCCCCACAGTTTGTCCGTCCCAGAGCCAAGGCCTAGAACCTGGAGCTGCTGCACCTTGAACGTCTAGCTCCTCTGACCTGGTCTGACCTTCCAGAATGGGGGTAGAGCAGGACTTGGAATTGAAGAGTAGCTTGCAGGCAGCTCTGGTCCAGTGCGCTGTGAAACTTCTGCTCTGTGGCCAATTCTTGGTTCTGGACGGTGATCTCCTGGGCTGTGTCAGATGTGTGAAGCCCGAGGCATCTGTATTGGAAATTGTACTGGGGAATATACGTGTAGGGATTTATCAAAGACCCAGTTTTGGAGACAGATCTGAAGCAGCATTGATGGCACCCCTTTCCTGCACTGCCCCCCTTCTCGGCTTCTCAGGCTGTCAGGAAAGTTGAGAGTCTCCCTCTGTCCTTGCTAGGCGCTAGGCGATGGTGGTGCTGTTGGTGACACTTAGCTCCCTTGGCTTCGAGTTCCCCTTATCTTAGGCTAAAGAAGGACAGAAAGAACAGCTTTGTGTCCGAGCAACTGTTTCAACTGAATCCCACCGCAGGTTCTGGGTGGGACATGGTTAGTGGTGGATAAAGATTGGGCGCGGCTCTTGTGGGGAGGTTGGTGGATGAGGCAGGGGTCCAGGGAAACTGCCTTTCAGAGAAGCAACGGCTTTGAATGCCCAAACTAGATGAGCTTTGGGGCCTCCCTCTCTCTCTGTACGAGAGACGTCACGCTGCAGCTTTTTTGTAGCCCGCATTCAGCGCACAGTGCAGTCGGTGACCTCCACCCCACAGAACCCTTATTTATGGAGGAAGTGTTTGTTTTGTTTCAAGTCATGTAACAAGAGCTAGGTGAACGTCCAAGCGCTTCCCAGGCATCCCCAAGTGCTTTCTGTGTGCGAACGCGTGCCTGACCGGGATCTGTGCTGTTGTCTTTGCACACGCATGCAAACCCGTGCTCAGAGGAGCTGAGTAACATACCCAAGGTCCACAGCAACCAGGGCAGGCCAGGCAGCAGAGAACAAACCAGCAAGTTTTACATCTCATAGACTTCTACCAAGGGAGCACAGCATCCTTTGGGGAGCTGCATCATCTATGGCATGCCCAGAATGCTCAAGGAGAAGTTAAGTTCCCTTAACTCCAGCGTGAGGGAGGAGCTGCCTAGAGTTTGCTAGTAATGGATTGAGCCCTAAATATGAGATCACTTTTACAGTTTCTCTTTCTTTCTGGTTATATTGAGGAGCAGCTCTTGTTCCCTCGTTGGTCAGCTTTCTCATCAAGGTGGCCCTAGGTAGTACCTGTGTCTTATAGTCTAGCTCGCCGTGAGTGGTTTTCCTGATACCCTGCCAGCAACGAACTCCTCAAGGGCAGTGACCGCCACCCAGCACCTTCTTCTGCAGCTGTCTAACCTACTGCACTAGGCCAAGGTGTGTCTTCAGGCAGTGAGCCACATGGGGGTCATGTGCGACCGTCTAAGTCTTGAGGTGAGAATGAGGTAGTGGAGACTGTAAATGGATACTGGGGGACAGAGAATCCTTCCAGCTACAGGAGACTGCAGCCTGGGTCCCGACTCCCCAGACATAGTGTAACAGTCTCTGTGCAAGGGCTGGAAGCTCCTGCCAGGGCGAATTTTCCTTCACAGCTTCTTTCTGGGCAGCTGTTTCTTGATTGTGTGAGTTTTTTTTTTTTTTTTTTTTTTT
>NC_022017.1:40132220-40148069 GCF_000317375.1 Microtus ochrogaster | reverse complement strand
AGCAGGTTCCCTTAGTCTCCATGCTCTATGTCTTCCAGAAGCTTTTTCTCTTTTTACTTCCTCTCTGCTCTGCCCTGGATGATCCTCTGTGCCTCAGTTTCCCCAAATGTACACAGGGGAGCATAAAAACACTCATCAGTGTCTTCCTTGGGTTGCTTGTCATGGTTAAACATATCAGGTCCCTTGTTGGCACATGCCTTTAATCCCAGCACTCAGGAGGCAGAGAAAAGTTCTAGGTCAACCTGGTCTACAGAGTGAGTTCCCGGACAGGCTTCAAAGCTACAGAGAAACCCTGTCTCACATCCTCCCCCCCTCCCCGAAAATCCTATCCCGAAAGTGCTTGTATGCTGGACTATCTGCAGGCTGCCGTGACTGTTGGGGTGGTGGGGGCCTTGTTAGCTGTTCCCCTTTCAAAACAAGTCCAAACATTTCGCATATTCTGCAGAGAGCAGATCTAAACTCCAGAATCCAAACACCTCCAAGCATCCCCGTAACCTCTTGGTGAGGTGTGTGATCTGGGACGGAAGCCAAAAGAACTGACATTCCTTTCATTCTTGGTGGGAAGTCGTGGGCCATCACTAGTAAAAACAGCAAGCCTCCTTCCTTGGACCCCTTCCTCTGGACTCTGCCAGGTTTTTAAGTGCATTTAGCAGACCTATGGATTGTACGCCTCGGTGTACAAGCTGTCGAGCTGTGTATTGACTGTGTGACGGACTGTCATTTATCCTATCAGACTGAAGCCCTAGGTGTTCCTGTGGATTCTTTAGCATGTGACTGTAGGCAGAGCAGTCTTGTTTTGGAGTTTTGCATAGTGGTGGTGGTGGTGGTGGTGGTGGTAGGGGGTTTGAGATCTAAAGTCCCGTGATTGTAGAGCGAGCATGTTTGACAACCCTTTAATTGCAAATCTTTTCTCTCTCTTTTTGTACCCGTTCATTCTTTTCTGCTCATGTGTACATCCATCTATCTCTCCGTCTCTCCATCCGTACATCAGCTTATCTTACCCACTTATCTCTCCTTCCATTCTACCCATCCATCCTAACACTCACTCCTGTCAGCCATTTACCCTTCTGTCCATCCTACCGTTTCATCCATACTTCTGTCAATTCACGTACTCACCCATCTTATTTTTGCATTAATCTGTGCACCCACTCAAAAACTCATGGGTCTATCCATCTATCAACCCATTAGCTGCCCTTCTACTCATCCACATGCTTACCCACTAAATTATCTGTTACTTCATTCGCCTGTCTGTCCACTTACCCACCCATATATTCCTTATCTGTCAATCCATCTGTGCACACATTCATCTATAAACCCGTCCATCCCTCTTATCCACACACTGGCCTATAAGACACTCACCTGTCCATCCTCCCACCTACACTTACTAGACTGGGCCTCTGGACCAGTCCTGAAAAAACAGAAAAGAGGAAGATGGATGCAGGTCTCAAAGATTCAGGTACTAGTAGGAGATAGATATTTGGATAAAAGAGGAAGCCCATATGTAGCAAGTACTGTGATTTAAAATGGTACAGGCTGTTCTAATGATGACAGAGGAGGCTGACAACCTCTGAGATCCCTTTACCAAGGATGAGGCCTCTCTTGCAAGAACCCCAGGCTTGTCTTCCTGAGGAGGGGCCCTCCGTTTCTTCAACCTCAAGAGGTCCTTTTGAGCCACAGGAATCTGTGCTGGAGAGTTCCTAATTGCCGGCTTTGCTGCAGGAAAAACTGAGAAGGGTAGAAAGGAAGAAAGAGAAAGGCGGATCAGCCTTGCTGCTGTACGTTGAGTTTGTGGTTCCAGACCTCCGTTTTCTGGACCTGATTCGTGTGGGAGGCACGTAATTGCCCTCCTGCAGCCAGTGCTAGCTACAGCGTCTGCTGGCCTTGCTGACTCTATGCGGTGGTGGCGTCTGGCCCAAACAGACCTCCTCTCTGTCTCCTTGGTTAGTTTTCGGTGGCCAAGGGCAGAGCGGAGCCTGTGTTTCCACTGGGTAGCCACCTCGCACAGTGAAGCAGTTCAGTGAGTCTGAAGGTGTGCTGGATTAGGGCTCCTCAGCCCTGCTCCCCACAAGGGAGAGCACAGACCAGCAGCATTTCTAATGAGCAGCTCTGCTTGGCCCAGGGAAGCTGGAATATTGTGTGCCAGCGTGGGCAGTCAGATATCTGGCCATGAAGGCGTTGGCATTCGCCTTCAGACCTCGTGTTCCCTGCGGCTCTGCCTTTTGCCCCTGCTCTCAACACCATCAATGCTTCACCCGTCTGTGTTGGTCAGCCCAGGACAGCAAGAGCCATTGGATTCATTCAGACAGAGCCAATGGTAGAGAGAAAAGAACAGACGGTCCTGGAGGCAGCTTGTGGAGTGGGATGGCAAAGCCCAGTCATGGCCTTCCTGGGGTAGGGATCTGGGTTAGTGTGTGAGCACACATGCTCCCCCTTCCAAAAGAGTCACAGTGAAAAGGCCTTTTGGAATTGGCACTGCCAGCTTCTCTGGTTGCTCAGCAAACAGGAACTCGTTCATCCTCTTTGGTCTACAGTCTCACTCGGTGCAGATAACAGAATCATACTGCCATCAATGTCTATGCCTTTTCAGGTAGCTTTATGTGCTGCCTGAAGGACCCTGGGTCCTCAAGACAACAGAAAGAACACTAGGCTAGGATCCCAGGGGACCAGGTTCCCATGACCTTTGGGGAGCTGCCTGGCTCCTTTGCAGGGCCCTTCTCTCAAGGCCTTACCAGGCCCACTATCCAAAAGTCTGGGCCTCTTATGGATTTGGCATGTTCAGGAATGGGAGGGAACCCCCAAGTTTTTACCCTATGGCCCACCATCCCTGTTCTAATTTTATTATTATTATTCTCTCTCCAGCTTGTGGGGATTTCACAAGTCAGGTGCCACTTGTTACATGTCCCCAGCCAGACAGGGAGCCTGTTTCTCCTTGTGACTAATAGAGAGAGACACATCCACAGATGGGCGATTAACTCCACCCCCACCCCAAGCAAAACCTTTTCTCTACCTCACACCCACCCACAGTGCATGCTCTGGTTACCCAGACACTGTGAGGGTCATTTACATCTGTGATTCTGAGATCATTCATTGCCCAGGGAATTGCACAGTAAAGCCTGAGTCACGGCCACATGAAAACCCGCACTCATGAACTCACTGCCGAATGTCCAGCCCAGCCACATGGACACTCATCAGTCATGTACTGATTGCCAGCCCTTGTAAACAAGTGTCAGGAAGAGGATGAATAGCTAGAACTCGGAACTGACCTCCGTTTGGCTCACTCTCTGTATTAAGTGATACAGCAAATCCCCTTTGCCAAGCGAACTGAGTAAGTGCTGGGAAGGATCTGGGCTGGGTAGCTGCTACTCAGAAGCCCATTTTTTCCACATTAAAAGATTTATTTTGTTACTTAAAAATTATTAGCATGTATTAATTATTCACAGTAACACGACTCAGTGTGTTTTGTACAACTATACTATTTTGATCACTTCGTTCCCCTAGGCCCTCTTTTGTTCCCCCTACATTCCCGCTCAGCCTGATAAACTCAGTGAACCCTGATTATTCTCCTGTTCTTACTGTGGTGTGTGTCTGTTTATTCCCATGAATTTACTTGACATTGCTGTTACCTGGGCGTTTCTGCGCCTGTATATTCATTAGCTTCTCTGTTCCTGTTTGTTCCATTGATAATCCCTGACCACATGCCTATTTTCTAGAGAGGTGAATGAGTTAATACACAGGAAGGCTTAGAACAGTGCTTCCTGGCGGATGTATGGTAAACACTCGTTAAATATTAACTATTGATACTGGTGTGCCTGGAACGCCAGCCGTCCCCAGCTGATTTGTGTGCTTGCCAAAAGTTAGTTGTGTTGGTAATTGCATATTACATAAACGGGGGAAGCTGGAGTTTCCCACGAGGTGGTCCCTGAAAAGCAAGCATAGTTCTTTGGAGAGAGTGGATAACATTACCGAATAACTTGGAGGCAAAACAGTTGGGAAAGAAAGAAGGCAGGACAAAGCTGTAGGGAGCCTACATTCCATACGTTACAGATGACTAGGCTTTGTGTTCCTGGGAGGAAACGGAAATCTGGTATTGCAGGCACCCACACCTGAGTTTGTTGTTTTTTTTTTTTTTTTCTGGGAAAGGGAATTTGTACCTATAGTCAGTGGACCAGAGGAAATTCCTTTCCTTCCATTGGCTGACTGACATGCAGCCCTCAGACAGCGTTAAGTCTTGGTGCTTTTCAGGGTCATCTACTCTTTAAACAGAACAGCTGTGGTGAAGTTGGGTAAGGACTTGTTTTCTCCAAGGCTGTTCAACTGCTAGAAACTGCCTACCAACAACCCAGATTTACGGGGTGGTTGCAGGGCTGGCAGGACTCTGTAATAAGATGGGGTACTGGTTGTGTTATGACAGGGTATAAAGAAGGCTGTTTGGGGGACCTTGTGTCCTAATGTGGGGAGGAAGAGCACCATCAAGGCACAAATTGTTAAAATGTGGAGATAACCCAACTAGTGCTGCCTTGCAAACCTGAGGACCTGAGTTCAATCCCCAGGATCCATGCAAAGAAGCCGAGCATAGTGTTGCATGCTCACAATTCCAGTGATGGAGAAACAAGAACTAAGGGAGATCACTGGGGCAGCCTACATGTTGAATTATAGGACATTGAAAAATCATTTCTCAGAGGAGATAAAAAAAAAGGTATATTGCATTGAGGAATAATACCCATGGTCCACTGGCCTCCATATGCATCCATGCATATGTGCATGGGCACACACACACAGTCATGCATGCATAGAAATGTGCACTTGATGGACTCTCCACATGCATCCATGCATATGTGCATGGGCACACGTGCATACATAGTCATGCATACATATATACACACATACAAATGTGCACTTGATGGACTCTCCACATGCATCATGCATATGTGCATGGGCACACGTGCATACATAGTCATGCATACATATATACACACATACAAATGTGCACTTGATGGACTCTCCACATGCATCATGCATATGTGCATGGGCACACGTGCATACATAGTCATGCATACATATATACACACATACAAATGTGCACTTGATGGACTCTTCACATGCATCCATGCATATGTGCATGGGTTCATGTATACACATAGTCACACATACATACATACAAATGTACACCGATGGGCTCACTATCCACAGAGAGAGAAGTGGTCAGGGACCTAGAGGAGCAACTGGAAAGAGGCCTGAGGGGTCCTTGCAGAATCGCACTCAGCAGCAGAGCAGAAAGACAACAGCTCGTGGCAGATTTAGAGAGTGGCTTAACAAGCAGAGAAATTAAGAACAGGCCTTGGAGAACTGAGGAAGCCTGAAAGGTTTTCTGAAGAAGGGAAGGAAGTTTGCACGCTGTGAGGGACTGTGTGCAGAGCAAAGCCCCCACAGGCAGGAGAGTGGCTCCTGCGCCACCTCACAGCGAGAGCCCTGAGAAACGGGCTTCGTGTAGTAACTGCAAACATCAAGTCTGAGGCGGAGCTCGCTTCATGATTTGGACAGATTTAGAATACGTCATAGGACGCTCCTCCATGGCACCCCGCTAGGATGAGAGACAGGGGTCACTCGAGGTCACAGCCAGTGAGGGGCAGAGCTAGAAACAGCTGTTGGTGGTTAGTTTTTTCTTTTTTTTTCTTTCAGAGTCGGAGTATCCCCCCCCCACACACACACACTTGTCCTACTTACTCTAAATATCTGACCCTTATCTGAAGTGGCTTCTCTTTCGGTGGCATTTTTCTGAGGATGACAAGAGCTTCACCCTCGAGTTCCATTTGCTCTTCTTTCCTGGAGCATAGAGGACTGAACCCAGAGCTGCACATAATCGAGCAAATGCTAGCTCTACTACTGAGCTCCACCCACCCATGTATTCCTTTGGTTTCTATGGTTTCCTCTGCCTAGATTTCTCCTCTCCCCCTCGTCTACACCTCTCTGTGTCCTTCCGAGGCTTGCTTTATTCTCTTTCTCCCTCTCTCTCCCTCCACCCCTCTCTTTTTTTCTTACTGTTTTTTTTTTTTATTTCTTTAAATGGCGACAACATCTCACAATGGACTTCAGGTTAGCCTTGAGGACAAGATCCTCCTGTCTCAGCCCTCTGAGTGCTAGGATGATAATCGTGCCCAGAACACCTGACTTTGAGGGGGATGTTTCTACGCGTCTGGCTCACGGGGTAGCTGTGAAGTCCCTGAGGATGAAAGACCTTGCTCGTCAGCAGTATCTTGCTAGCTCTGCTGCTCACACCTGTAGAGAAACCCAGAGTGACCAGTGCAGAGAGGTCTTACAGGGCAGACCTCTCGTCTTTATTAGCTCCGGGCACTATTGTGTGCCTGGACTGCTGGCCCCTCCCGGTGCAAAGAGAGTCGGTGGGGATACTTAACAGAACAGGAGTGACTTGTAGATGCTGGGAAAGCTGTTCCCTAACCCAGCTGGTGGCATGACTGATCACTGCATGCTAGCCACTTTAAGAGGTCACCAGGCCCCAAAAGGCGTCATGGGGTCATGGAACTATTGGAATGCATCAGCCACCAAGCCTCTTCCCTGAGTTTTGCTATTCCATGTTTTGGGTAGTTTCAGGGGAAATTTTCTCACCCTGCCTCAGTTGTTGCTCAGACTGTTCTAATCTTATCAGATGACTCAGCCAATGAAGAGGGCCAGCGAATGGAAATGCCCAACCTCACTCCCTGGCACAATTGAGAGCGGAGGCATACCTGGGCGACCATTGTCGCTGTGCCCACATGATACTTCTGACCCCAAACAGCCTCTTATATTTTTGCATGTAGAGAAGTCAGAATAGCAGGTGGGATGTTCGGTGTTTGATGAGATTGGTTCCTGTAGGCTCAGACGTTTGGTCTCCAGTTGGTGGAACTGGCTGGGCAGGACTAGGAGGCCTTATTGGAGATAAGTCACTGGGAGCAGGCTTTGAAATTTCAAAAGATTCGCTCCCTTTCTCTTTCTGCCTCCTACTGTGGAACAAGAGGGGAGCTCTTAACTGCTATTCCAGCCCCTCACCAGCAGGACTCTTGCTCCTTGTAACCCAATCAACCTCTTTCTTTTGTTACTAATGGCGTTTGTCATGACAATAGAAAACTAAGACTGGAGCCCAGGACACCACCCACCTTTAATCCCAACATTCAAAGAGCAGAGACAGGTGGAGCTCTTTGAGTTTAAGGCCAACCTGGCCTACCAAGTGAGTTCCAGGACAGGCTCCAAAGCTAGAGAGAAACCTGTCTCAGAAAAAAAAGGGGGGGGGGGCGGCGGAGACTAAGACAGGCCATGCGGTTGTTTTACAATAAGTGAAACTGAGCCCAAAATGTTCATAACCCAGCTGATAGAAGCGAGGATAAGATGTAGGGGATCAGCAAAGGCCCTTGCTCCTCGATTCCGGGTGACCCGAGTTTGTTCTCCGAAACCCATGTAAAAAAGGAAAGGAGAGCACTGATTCTACAAAGATACACTTGCGTACAGTGACATGCACACACACGCATTCCATACCCGCGCGCACATATACACCATGGTCATACATACAATGATAGGTTTTTAAAATGCTGGGCCATCAGGCTGGTGAGTTTGTTCAGCTCAGTGCTCTCCCTGAGCCCGGGCACCTGATACGATGTAAGAATGTGTGTGGAGCGCTCGCTGCGTGTGCCCAGTCTCTGTTACCTCTCACCGTCTGGACTACACTCATCATACACATAGCTTGTGAGGGCTTCCGTGGAAAGTGTCCTCCTCATGCCCCGTCCACTTCCTTAGTCCCCGGAAATTGTTCCTGGCACATGCCGATCCAGTAGCTTTTGGTGACAAAGACTATCTCCTCTTGGCCCGTGGAATCTGGGGAATACAAGTTCAGGAATCTCCAGAGCCTGGGGCACAGCGCTAGGCAGGAAGCCACTTCTACAGAGCTCCGAGGAGGAGACAGGCCATCCTGGTAACTGTCAGGCTCCCCGGTGTACCAGGCTCCTCCTGTTGTATAAGCAGCTGTCACCTCAGCGATTCTCAGCATCAGGCTTCCCAAGACCAGATTGAACATTAAACAAACAGTGACTGCTTTATAAATATTTAACTCCCACTGTTTAGGAATTGCTCGGGGCAGGAGACAAAATAAGAGTTCCTGACCGTCTGCGGCATGACTCTCTGTCGTGGTGTTGGACGGTGGGGGTCAGAGCTGGGGGTGGGTGGCTCAGAGGCAGAAGCAACAGTTTCCCATGTTTGGGGGGGTATGCATGGGGGATAAGCGTGTATGCACTCATCAAATTGTTTAAATCTATTCTAGAACCACCCTCTCAGCCAGCTGGGACCTGCCATTTCTGGTGCTATTGCTATAGCCCAGTGATGGTAGTCCTTATCCGAATTTCACCCTTTCCCCTTCTCCCTTTCTTCCCTCCCCAGCCCCATGCGTCACGGAGGATCAAACCTAAGGCCTGGAGATTCAAGACACCCACCCTGTTGTATATCTCCAGCCCCTTCATTTTTAAATATGTCAGTTTTTATTGAGATATAATTCATATACACCCCAACCCATCCAGATAATAGGATGCTTTCTATATATTCGTGGAACTTGAAGTTGTTACCACATCCGATTTTAGAACATTCCTGTCAATCATAGTCACTTTTCACATCTTGTCTCCCTATCACCTCTTACTGACACTCCTACCCCCACCCCCAGTTTTCTGAGTCCTAGGAAGTCATGGAGCTACTTCCTGTCCCAGTGGACGTGTCTGTTCTGAAAATGTCATAAATGGGGTCATGTGTCATATTCTGCTATGACTGGCTTCTTCTATTTTCAGGAATTCTCTCTTTTAAGGTTCTTCATGTCATTTCTGTCAGTCCGTCCTCTACTCCTTTTTCATGGGTGAATAATATTCCACGTGTGAGCATCACACACTTTGTTGACCGTGCCTCTGTGATGGACCTTTGGGGACAGCCACACTCTACCTGAAGGATTACTACAGAGTTGACCCAGTATTGTGTGATGAAGGCAAAGCTGACCTCATGCTGGAAAGATCTAGAAGGTCATGCTTAGGCGCGTGGTGGACATAAGGTCTCTTCAGTGGATAAGATGTGAGCTTTACTTGGCACTAACTGTATTCAGAGAGAGGCCCAGCTAACTCACAGTATTATATAATCCTGCTGAAGGGCTGCCTCCCAGAGGCTGCTCTGCTTTTCAGTTGCTTGGATGGGAGACTAGGAGACGTCAGTGTCCTTGGCTGATGGATTTGGTTTAGGAGAAAGGCATGAGGAGGCACGGCTTCTTGTCCTCCTTACCTCCTGCAGGCTGCTGGCTGCAGGCACCGGGTCCCTGGCACTCACAAAGTGATGTGGGAATGATTTCTTATTAATAAAGAAACTGCCTAGGCCCATTTCATAGGCCAACCCTTAGGTAGGCGGAGAAAACAGAACAGGATGCTGGGAGAAAGAAGCTGAGTCAGTGAGTCGCCATGGTTCTCCAACTCCAGGCAGATGCAGGCTAAGATCATTCCTGGTAAGCCAGCTTGTGGACTACACAGATTAATAGAAATGGGTTAGATCAATATGTAAGAGCTAGCCAATAAGAGGCTGAAACTAATGGGTCAGGCAGTGTTTAAAAGAATACAGTTTCCGTGTAATTATTTCGGGACATAAGCTAAGCTAGCCATGTGGGCGGCAGGGTGCTGGGGACACAGCCCCCGCCGCTCTTATTTCAACAACAAAGAGACAGGCAGCGTCTGGAGGGAAAGTCAAGAGTTTAAGCTAGTGTGCCTCCCGATCACCTCAGTCATTTAGCCATACTTCAGAGTGAGATGCTGTGAAGGCCTGCATCGGATGCCCCGTGCTGGGCAGCACACGACGCTCAGATACCAAAAGTCCCAACATCCATCTTCTCTGAAGATAAGCTTTGTTTGGGAAGTTGCGTATTGCAGCTGACTCAGGGCCAAAAAGGCTGCCCTCTCCGACATCCACTGCATCCTATCCCAGAGCCTGCCTCGCTGCTTCCCAGCTTCAAACACTCTGCAGACAGATCCCCCTTCTTGGTCCCCTCCGATGACTCTGTCTGGAGATTCTTGACCCTCCATCTGCGCTTCTCACTCCTAGGCCCGAGAGCTTCCTGGGTTGCCCTGGTGAGTGTTTCATTTTTGTTGGTTTTGATTTCCTCCTTTTCAGGCTAATCAGACACCAGGAAAGGTCTGCACTGAATCACAGTCGTGGCTGTTCCTCTGCTTCCTCCGTCCCTCCCTGCCTTCCCACTGAGCATCCTTTCCTGGGCCAGCAATGACCTCAGCAGCAGGCAGCCCAGCTGTGGGGACAAGCACCGTCCTGCTCTTCAGAAGCCAGGGACTGCCCATGTTAACTTGGGCCTTCCACTTCCCAGACTAGTCAGTCCACTGAGGCCTCCTTCTCAGCACTGATGGGAAGAGCCAGAGTGACGCAGGCAGTGACACCGTGGAGTGATCACCTCTGCACAGAGGCTGGGACGATGTCCCAAAGGACTTCTAGACTCTGCCTTTACAACCTTTGCCAGCTGGGAGATGCCATTTTGCCATCACTACTCTTGTTTCCCTAGTACCTTCTTCCTTTTCCCTCTGACCCATTGAAAGCCTTGTTAAAGGCCATGTTAAAATGCCACCTTCTCTTGGAAGCCCTCCTGAAGTGCCTGTGAGTGACACTGAGGCTTCCCAGCAGAGCCCCGAGGAGGAGGAGGAGCTATGGGGTTGTTCTTACTCTGCTGCAGGGTGTAGAGGGAGAGCATGTTCTAGGGTCAGGTGGGGACTTTGCAATCAGTCACCTCCCCTTACTTGCTGGGTGACTTCAAGCAAGCGGCAGCTTCCCTAGATGTTGTGAGCAAGCCATAGGGCCACCCTGTGCATGCCAGGGCCTTTGCATGTGCTCCAGCAGGAGCAGTCTCTCACTGCAGCCATGGGGCATTCTGCTAGCGGAGCTTCATGAAGCAGAGAGATGGGAGATAGTATATGGCTGGCAGGTGAGGGACATCTCCTGCTGCTATAGACTCTGTTGGGTCAGTTTTAGTGATGGTCCCTTCCCCACACCTAGGGTGACGATGCCTGCTCCCCTAACCTGTCCTCAAGAGGAACCCCATTTGATCACTTAGCCCAGAATACCCTTCGCCACTGGCATTTCTTCCTCTGAATTGTCAACATCCTGACCCAGCCTGCCCTCTGGCTGTCAAGCATTCTTGTCTGTGCTATATATATTCTGAGGGGGAGACCAGTTTCTTCTCAGGACCGTTCATCAGCACTGTTAACTGAACTGAAAAACACTGAAGAGTTAGTAAAGCTCAGTCTTGGGGTGTCTGCGAGGGCGTTTTCAGAGAAGAAAAAACCCACACGAAATATAGGCAGTACTGTCCTCTAGGCTTTGGGCCTAGACTCAATAGAACAGGAAGGGTACGAGGCAACTAACTTATTCTCTGTCTCTCTTTCTTTCTGCTTCCTGGTTGCCACAGTGTGAGTTGCTCTCCGTTACACTCTTGCTGTGATGGATCGACCATAAGCCAAGATAACACTTTCCCCCTAAAGTTGTTCCAGGTACTATTCGGCAGCAAGAACAATTGATACCCCCCCCCGCAAAGCTCCATTGTGCCGGTCTGAAGAAATAGTCAGTCCTAGCCTGCTTTCACAAGCATCTCTTGAGTCACTGTCTGGCGTATCTCTACACCCCACCAGAGCCTAGATCCAGAGAGCTGAGCCTACAGGGCCAGAAGATTACCATGCCCTGGACACGGGGACCTCGGCTCAGTTTTGAGATTTGTCCACAGTAGAATTCAGCTTTCTCATTACCATCATCTCATCCTCCTGCCCCTCCCAGGCAGGGCACATGGATGAGAGGGAGGTGACCAGTCACTTTCCACCTCCTGTCCCCCCCCCCCCCACTGTGTCCTTTGATGGGACACACTGCTTCTTCTAGCCTGCCTGGCTGTGGTGGCTGTGGAACGAGGCTGAGAATAAGCCTGTGTCCGAGGCAGCCCTCCAAATACAGCAAGGCTAGCCTGACCTTTAAATAGATGGGCTCCGAGCCACTCAGTTCCTGGAAGTTTGAAGAAAGTCAGCCTTTAAAGAGATGCGCCTTGCAACCTCAGGAAAGATCTGTGTGTTTGTGGAGGCCGTAATTTACTGCTGCTTTTGCAATTCATGATATGTGGCTGTGTAGCCGCTGGGAGCCAACATGCCAGTGTTAGGAGGGGGAAATCCTCAAGTATTTTAATATACCCCTGCTTGAAGCAAGATAAACATATGTATTGTGCTTCGCGAGAGAGGCGTGGTGGGGAGAAGGCAGAGGCCTGGCAAGGCATGAAAGGTCCTTTTAAGCCGAACTCTGAGGGTTTTCTTTCCTCCTTTTTATTTGTAAGCAAAGCTGGCGTGAGTAGATGATGCTGGGATCTACTTGGCTGCTTTGAAACTAGTGGCTCCCGAGACAGGCAGACTGCTCCGCCCCCTCCCTAAGCCATAAACCACCGCCCGCCATCTTGCCTCATCCCACTAAAAAAATGAAGAAGCAAAGGCTGTCATCACCCTTGACTGAGATGGCTGACTTTCTTGCAGGAAACTTTCCCTGTCACATCTCTCCCTTTGCCCCTTTGCCGTCGTGCCAAGGGAAGAAGGTTAATAAAGGTGGATGGTGGGAATTTGTCACATGGGAGTACTTGACAGCTCACATGGGGAGATATGCTTCCATAAAACTGGCTGTTAAGTCTAGAAGTAGCAAGGTCACGAGAGGAGGGTGTTGGAATAGGACCAGAAGGAAGGAGAAGAGGGGATGGGATGTGACCCTGAAATCTGGACAGTTAGGATAGCTTGAGTGGCCAGTTGACAGATGTCAGTTACATGGCAGGGTCAACTTTAGGTTGTACCTTGAAGTTGATTTCCAGGGCCCTCGAGGTGGGGAGTCCAGGTGACAGCATAGGGAAAAACGACTTGTCCTGCACCCCCAGATTTTCTGAAAATTTCTAAATTTGTTCTATCGATTAAAACAAATTAAAATTAACCAATCAGAAGAGGAGTTAATTCCCTTTCATGAAATCTCAAACAAACCTAGCTTTTGATTCTGATTCTTCAAACTTCATGGAGGATTGAGTTCAACCAGAGACCTTAAGCCCACTGTGCCTTGGCTTTTTTTTGGGGGGGGGCGTTTTGAGACAGGGTTTCTCTGTGGCTTTGGAGCCTGTCCTGGAACTAGCTCTTGTAGACCAGGCTGGTCTTGAACTCACAGAGATCCGCCTGCCTCTGCCTCCCGAGTGCTGGGATTAAAGGCGTGCACCTCCATCGCCCGGCTGTGCCTTGGCTTTTTGAAGAGAAGGTGTATGTGTTTTTGTGTGCGTGCATATGCATGTGTGTGTGCATTCTGCAGAGCTGGATGTGTTTGCACACTCCATAAAGAATCCCCTTGCAGCCAATTCTTTCTTCCCTTCTGTACTACGTCATAGACTGCAACCATGTGAATTGACTCCATTAAATTTTTAGAATTTGCTCAATCCGGCTAGTGCCTTCTGGTGTGTGCAGGGTGATAGTTGTGTTTCTGACTGTCTCTTCTGCTTGCTGCTTGTGAGAGACACCCCCTGTTCATGATCATTTTCAGAATCCCTGGTGGACTCGAGCACTTTATTTCCCCTTGGCATTGCCAGGGACCCCCGTACAGACTTTACAGCAGGCTCAGGACACTGTCTTTCTTGTGCTTTGATTATCTGTCTTGGCTGGGATGGGACCATGTTTCCCATTAGGACCCAGACTGGCACGTATTGAAGGTGTGTTTTGTACAGTTGGAGACCAGTATTCTGTCTCCAGAGTGGTAACCTAACCAGTGTGTACCAGGGCATGAGGGCATGTGGGTCAATTTCCACCTTGCATTGAGCCAAGGAGAATCCCCACCCAGACCTCCGCCCGCCACTCTAATGCAGCTTGTGTTTACACAGTCCTGAGGTTCTCCTTCTCCTGTTTTTGCCAATCCCCAAATACGGCCATGGCCAGAAAGTGAGAGGGTGCCTCTTATGTAAGGCCCTGTGTGCTGGTCCCCAGACAATGCCATTTCCTTGCCTGGCCTTGTGTGACTGCATAACACCGCTTGACTCATTTCCTTTGGAAAACTTGGCAGGGCCACGTTGCCCTGTTTCCTGCTTCTGTCACACAGATTCCTGGGAATACCACCCCTCACTGTGTTGCTGCTCTGGGGGGCTGAGATCGGAATGACAAGGAGGCTGTGCCACTGGATCCTTGAAATGGGTCTGCTAGAGATTTAGAGAGACAGCCAGAACTATGTTCAGAGTTAGGGTACCAGAGGAGGAATGGCAGACTCTCCCAACCTTTGTGCTGAGAATTTTGGACATTTGTGACATTTAGAAGCCCTTACATGCTTCCTAAAACTATGGGGACCCCATTTTTGTAAGGCAGAATGGAATATCTGAAGGGGTTTGGGGAAGGTGAAAGAACTTTGCAACTCATTTTATATTTTTGAGACACTGTCTCATGTCACCCAGGCTGGCCTCAAATTCATTGTATATAGTTGAGGATAGCCTTGAACTCCTGATCCTCATCCCTTCTTCACGGCCTGAGAGCTGGGGTTTGTAGGTATGCATGCACCATGCAGACTGCTGGATTCATGATGGTTACTTGCCAGCTGCTCACTGGAGAAGCAGTGCTGGAGCAGGGTCGACAGTCACAGCTGAGGCTGGCGGGGCTGGGGTTAAAACAACATTGGAGGGTTGTTTTGTTCTGCCTGAGCGGCTGTACCTGCATATGCTGGGGTCCAACCAGGCCCTATTCAAATTTTCTTTTCTTCATTTAAGCTTTTCTTCATTGAGATGAAGACAGCAGTACTCTTACCTGCTGGTTGTTCCCATGAACAACAGTATGCCCCTTTTGTCTCTGTCTTTCCTCTAGAGCAGCGGTTCTCCACCTTCTCGATGCTGCAACATTTTAATACAGTTTCTCCTGTTGTGGTGACCCCCTACCCCCAACCATAACATTATTTTTTGTTACTACTTCATAATGGTGATTTTGCTACTGTTATGAATCATAATGTAAATATTTTGGAAATAGAGGCTTGCCAAACAGGTCGTGACACTGTCCTAGAGGTTAATTTGATGCCTATTCAGAGAGGTCAAGTAGGTATATATCTCTCAGTCTCTCTGTCTGTCTCTTTCTGTCTGTCTGTCTATGCATGCATGCATATATCTGTCTTTCCTATACGCTAATCAGACAGATCACTCACTAGACAGTATCTATTGTGTGCTTGGCGCTGGGATAGGTGCTTCCATTCAGTTCTCAACATGAATTCATCCTGCATGTGGCAGGCTATTTATTTTTTTGTCATAAAGGAATAAACAAAGTTTCAAAGAGATAAAATGCCTTGTGTCTCGACATACAGCTAGTATGCATCAGAATCACACATAAGTCCACTGTCTGGCCTTTAGCCCATGGAAGGTGAAAGAAAGGTGACCCAGTGACACAGAGCAGGACCTCTGGCTTTGTGACCAGGGGAAGTTCTGAAGCTTGCTGAACTTCAGTTTCTTACCCAGAAAGCATCATGACCACGGCACTTACTCCATAGCATCACTGAGAATATACGCTAAAGCCAGGTCCTTCCTGTAGAGTAAAACGCATCAAGCCTGGGTGCTAGGACCGTCCCTAGTTTGGGTAGAGTTGACTGAGAGTTCTACAGTCTGATGCTTCTGAAAGGGGTTGGCGAGAGCTGTGGACACAAGACAGGGTATGCTGTGAGATGTGGGCTGTTGGCGAGAGCTGTGGACACAAGACAGGGTATGCTGTGAGATGTGGGCTGTTGGCGAGAGCTGTGGACACAAGACAGGGTATGCCGTGAGATGTGGGC
>NC_022017.1:40117303-40132120 GCF_000317375.1 Microtus ochrogaster | reverse complement strand
GAGCTGTGGACACAAGACAGGGTATGCTGTGAGATGTGGGCTGTTGGCGAGAGCTGTGGACACAAGACAGGGTATGCCGTGAGATGTGGGCTGTTGGAGTTTCCAGGGTATTGGGGGCTAAGTGAGGAGTGGCCCCGAGACAAGTTTTCTCCAGGCAAAAGTGCTTCCAGCTAGGACTCTGCTTAGTTGCACATATCCTGGCAATGCCCTGCTTTGCTCATAAACGATGAGGTTGTGGCTTCTGTGACTGCCCTGATGCTGACTGGTTGCCATCTCAATCTGGATTATTCTTGTATGAATGTTCCTTTCATGCCTTATGCTGGTCTAAGAGACAGTGCTCCTTCCCCAGAGAGTCCATCCTCAAAGACCAGTAAGGAGAGGGGGCGGGGTGTGTCGTAGCATCCTTTAGGACCAGTTGTGTTTTGTCATGCATCCGGTGTACAAGAACCAGACCACATTGCAAAGGGAACCTTTCAGAACCTTTTCAGATTCTTGCGCAGGACCACGCCCACTGTGTCACCTGGCTTGGCTCCACCTCTGCCTAGCCAGCTGTTCTATCTAGTAACCTCTTCTTCTCGGGGACCCTGGTGGCCATGGGTGTTCTCAATGACAGAGCCCCAGAAAAAAGGCACCTCTTTGTACACAATCACTTGACCCTTTGGGGAGTTGACACAGAAAGTAGTTTTCAGGTAGAGGGGGAATAAAGTATACGACTTTATTAGTTGTGGAATAAAGTTCCATTGTTACGACAGACCCAACTACTACGCCACTGAGTTTTGCCTCCTGCATCCTCCTCATGTGATGATCTTACATTATTTGATTCCATTTCTTTTCCTTCCCATGCTTATCTTCCATCCACAAATACATGGCACCTGCTTGCCCACCTGTGATTCATGAGACCACTGGCCGCCTCGTCTAGTTAATCTTTACGTATGCAAGACAGGTCATTATCATTAATAGCTATCCAGAGGTCAAACTCAAGGTTCGGGAAGGCAAGATACTTTTGAGTCTCAGAAAGTGACGGAGGTAGGATTTGAATCCCAGATTCTTCATTACCCCAAATCATGACCTTTTACATGGCTGTGTCTGGCTGACGGCTCTGTGGACATTTGTACCTGGGTCTCTTTAGTTTCTTCTCGCCCTGTTCTTGCTTTGGTTCTTCCAAAGCAGCCTCGTTCTCCTCAAGACTGGAGCCAGCTGGACATCACTGGGTTTGTGTCTTCTGTATATGACCTCCTTGATTGTCTGCTCAAGGAATGAAGCCATGTGGAGAATAAAAATGTCCTCTTAAAGGGGAGGGGAAGGGGGAATCCATTGACCCATCTTGGCCCCTCACATTGTTCTGGAAACAGTGCCTTTCACCTTTAGCAGGTTCAGACTGCCAGGCATGACAGCTGCAGTTACCTGTGAGAGAAATTGGAAATAATTTGTTTCCAGAGAGGGAGTGCAGCCTAGTGGGCTACAGGTCCCTGAGGATGTCCCATCCTAGGATGGTGCAAGGCAACCTGGATTTCTTCTAAAGCACAGATGAAATCCCACCACTTCCAAAGGCTGTACTATCGACCACTCGAACACGGCTGTGTGACTTGACCACGGGACGTGCTCCTGAGTAAGGGCAGGTTGGGGGTGTGAAGGAAAAGCCTTACCTTGCGCTTACATCCCGTGGTTTCACAAATGTATGCATTTGAAAGCTCCTAGCGAGACAGATGGCATGAACTCCAACTGAAGATCCCTTTGGGCTTCTGACATTTGTTTTCTTTCGAGTGTTTAGAGGAAAATGACACCTTCAAAAAGTGACGCCATTTGTTCTGAGAGCTGCAAAACCATACTGCACCGAACAGAAAGATTTGCGCTCTGCTGGACATGAGCTAAATTTCAACTGCATTTTTATTGCTTTGGCCTAGGGTCCTGCTGTGACAGGTGCATTGCTCTGTTAGGGATGATGTCAAGGATGGAGCCATGGGGGTGTGTGATGTAGAAATTCTGCTTTCTTTCTCTCTGTGATATTAGATAAGGGGCTGGAGGTGACTTCTTTCTCTCTGGAGGCCAATGCTTTATGATTGCTGAGGAGGAAAGAGCGCCTGTTCGGTGGTGCTCCAGCCCCCCCAACTCGGCCTTCATTCTCTTCAACAGTCATTAATGAAGGGTCCTCAATGTAATCTCAGCCTCTGCCTCCATGTTTGGAGCCCCCACTTTGTGTCCCTCCAACCTTGACCCCTCCCCATGAAAGGTCAACACCACTCCCAGAGGCTATTTAAACTGCTCCCGAGAAAATAAACACGCGGTTTTCCCTCTTCCTCCCTGGTGGTGGTCGCGTTGGCAGTCCTGTTGGCGGCTTCCCATTTCTCCTCGGGGCCACCTGGGAGCGCAGGTGTCTAATTAAACCTGGATATCTTTTAATTTGGTCTGATTTGGTTTGATTGGGATTATTTTGCGCCGGTGGAGTGACTCGGTTAGGGAATGTTCCTAACACCTCACACGCAGGAACTAAGTTAGGGTTCTGTGCCCTGATATGGTATAAATGGGGCATGGACACTTTGTGGAGTGGGAGGAGCTGAGACATCAGAAGAATGGGGTAGATAGGATATGGCTTGAGGTGACTGGACAAAAGATACATTAAAAGTCTTCTCAGACAGGTGCTGGATACACCGGAACTCCGTGATCTTGGGCATTGTGTTCCACAAAACCTGCATTTTGTTCTCGAGGGCCTACTTGGCCTTTACTATTCTGGCCACTTGTACTTCCTAGAGCCACCTCCTGCTACTGTCTGAGACGCACACACACACACACACACACACACACACACACACACACACACACACAGTCATTGTGATGGTGCTTGTCGAGTTAGGCGAGGCTGAGAGTTGAAGAAAGTCTTACCCAAAGGCCTGTTAGGACTAAGAGATACCAGAAACAAAGTTGAGGCCACATTGGAGGGGTTATGCATTCCTGTATACTTCCCAGGTTCTCAGAGTCTGGAGGGAGATGGAGGGACGAGGTTTCCATGTGGAAAGTTCCCTTCCCACTGGACCCTGCTCTTTCTTCATAGTCAGTGATAGGGTATTATTGATCTTCTTAGCTATTTAAAAATCTTTAAAATAGTAGTTATGTAGATGATCACCCACTTAGTTTGCTTTCTGAGTGAAAGGTAGGCATTAGTCTGCCACCATGCATTATTAGGGTTGCTGTGAAAATTCAGTCTATCAGTGCACGGAGAACACTCAGAATATTAGGTTAGACTCTTTGATATGGTCAGCATTCAACTTCCATGTATCCTCATTGTATCTGGTCAGTAGTAGACACTCAGTGTATGTCTGCTGTCTTTGGGTGGAAATGATGTCCCTTATTCAGTGGGCACGCTAGGGTCTCAACTTCCTGCTGAAGAATACACCTCTGTAATGCCATCTTTGTCCTGTAAGTGTTTATTTGAACATTCTGACCATGAGCATCATGCCTCCGATGAATCGTGGTTTCTGGATATGGGAGAATCCACATCTCTTCCCCACCATGCTCAGTCTGTGGGCTCACGTTCCCATCGTCAAGCCCTGTTAGGTTACTTGTCTTCTAGCTGATGTAAAACACTCTCCACGAAGCAAACCTGAAGGAAGAAGACTGACTGACTGACTTTGGCTCACAGTTCAAGAGTAGCCCATCATCATAATGAACTATGGTGACAGCTTGCCAGCTGCTCACAGTTCATCCTTAGTCAGGAATAGGATGCTGGTGCTCACCCTTCTTTCTCCTTTTTTTGTGCTGTCTAGAACCCCAGTGTTGTGTGGTATTTTGACTGTGCTCTGACAAATAAAACTTGCTTGGAGTCAGAGAGCCGACCAGCCACCAGTTGCTTCCTACCGCTACTGAAGTTCCATGATGCTCTTACTACTTCCTGTTTCCTCTCTGTCTCCAGTTCTCCAAACCTCTATGGTCAGCTAGTGGCGAGCTCCAACCTCTAGCTCCAAACACAATCAAAACCTCCCACATCAGTAACACAATCAAAATATCAGACAACACTCCAGTCCGTGGGGTAGCATGGCCAATATTCAGGGAGAGTTTGCTCACCTCATTTAACCTAAAAGAGATAATCCTTCACAGGTGTGCCCAGAGGCTCATCTTTTCAGTGATTTTAGATCCTGTCAGGTTGGCAGTCAGTACTAAGCATTGCAAGTTCCCAGCCTGGTCCTGAACTTGGGTCTTTTTCCAAAGATCATCCTACCATGATGTGTTCCGTGGGGCCTTTTGCCTATGGACCCATATGTGGGGTCAGAGTCATGACTCCCTTGCCACAGTCATCCCAAGCCCTAGTCTCCTCCCAGCCTGGTAGACTTTCAGTTGGAGTGTAGTCCTGCCTTTCCCAGTTCATTCCTGAACACACCAGTGTGCCTTTTATGCCCCACCCCCAACCACTTGTGAGGTATTGTTTTTCTGCTTTGTGTTTGGAAGGGAATCTTAAATTGCAGGGCTTATCTAAACTTAACCCGGGTCTGTTTGCCTGGGACAAAGGAAAGAAATCAGTGCAGTTCGGTGCTGGCGAGCTCACAGCTGCCTCTCATTAACATATCATCTCATTTGCATTTTTGATCCGGCCCCGGAAACTGCTGCTACTACGACTCCCCTTTGACCTGTGATGGCCTCCTGAGGCTGGGAGGGGGGCAGGGTGTGCAGCCACCCATTCTACAGCTGTTGAACTAAACCCAGCGAGAGCTCAGGGCTTTCCTGTGAGTGATAGTTCCGGCGTAACTATGAAATCTCCATCTACCATAGAGCTGACTCATCCTGGCGGCTGGCGTGTTTGTCATTTCAGGTACCCGAGCCTACAGCTTCAGCATCTTTCAGGAGAAAGCAAAGTCCATAGTTCTGTGTCAGTCCTGCTCTGAAGCTGAGCATCGGCTCTTACCCATTGAAATAGTGGCTGTTCTGAAACTGTTAAGTCTGTTTGTGAGATTTTTATGAGGCACCATTTTAACTCAGATTATCATCCTATCTCGGGCCTTTCTTCTAAGAAAGACTAGAATGCGCTAGGTGGGGCTTGGGGATTGGGGCCTGGGCATGCTCTCTAGGCCACATGGAGATGGTGAGATGACAAAGGTGACTCCATTTCTGCATTTGAGAAAGTAGTGCTTGATGTTGGTATCAGTGCTCATCTTAGCATGGGGTCTGACTCCTTGTAGGCCTTCAGGAATACTGCATTAAAGGACAGATTTCTCGAGCTTCCAGAATCATCTCATGGGATGAATTTCAACCCAGCTCTTCTCTGTGTTTGAACTTTTGTGAGGCTCTGCCTGTGCTAGCTGTAAAAATGGAGTGTGTTAAGTCTAATGCAAATCAGGAAGCAGTGTTGTAGTGAGTGGTAGAGACGCTTTCCTTGTTTGGCCTAAGGATGATCAAGTTATAGTGACCTGTGCAAGATCTAAACTAAGGTGTCTCTGTCCTACTGTTGACATCATGGATCTGATCGTTCAACACTTGGCTGTCCTGTGCAGTTTAATAGTCCCCACCCCGCTTTTCCTACTTCATACCAGCAGCTCCACAAAACCCAACCCTAGTTTTGACAACTCAACATGATTCCAGACATCAACTGTTCCCTAGTGGGAAGTGGAGAGTGCAAAGTCTCTTTATTTATTGGAGACAGTGGGTTTGCAGATCTTGTGTCTCTTTAAACCTAGTAGTGCTGGCATAGACCCATCTAGAGAGCTTTGTGTCTAAGGACAAGTTGACACGTAACTTGGTGTATTACTTTTCCCCTTGCTGTTACTAAAGGAACCTTTTATTGTGACTCACTGTTTGATGGGTACAATTTATCATGGCGTGAGAGCAGTTGTAGTTCTGGCATCAGGAGTTTGACGTGGCTGGTTGCATGGCATCATAGTCAAGAATCAGAGACAGGTGAATGCTGGTTCTCATCTGGAGTCCTCATTTTTTCCCCCCTTTTTTAAAACTCAATACTAGACCCCAGTCCATGGGATGCTGCTGGTCAGGTTCATGGGGTTGGGATTTCATGCTTTAGATTTCTTTCTGTAAACGCCCTCACAGAACACCTAGAAGTCACCTACAAAGAGGACCCAAAATTTAGTCAAGTTAACAATGAAGATTAACCCCCATGCTTGGTCATGGAACATTTTCAGTGTTGGAAGCGAAGTTCATGCCTGTTGTATAAGAGGAACATACTTCTGTTTTCCTGATTGTGTGACCTTGAACATTTACTCAGCTTCCGGGATGGAAAGTCATCCCGTGTTCTCAGAGCTCAGACTTACATGTGACAGCAAAACAAGGCGGTGAAATATTTCGTTTTCTATCGGTGCTCTAGAAAATGCTGGCAGTCTCTTTATGACTGACACAAACATCTTCAGGAAAAGGGCTCTCAGTTCTTGTGTGAGGTTCAGCTGATGTTTTCTGTGTAGCCGTAGAGAAGAGATTCAGGTCCTGAGATCTGCGTCTGCATAAAACCAGCTTGGTTCAGGGCCTGAGCTCTGACTGTGGTTTCTATATCTACCACTTGCTAGCCAGCCTGAGACCTTGCCTGGCTTTCACCATCTCAGTCTGTTCAGCTATAAAATGAGGCCTAATAAGCATGCTAACATCACACAGTTAAACAGTTAGGGATTCAGAGGGAGCAAAAGGTCTCTCTGGGGCTTGTGCATTGGTCCTCCTTGATTCTAATCTAATAGCTGTTTCAATTGTATAGTTCTATTCTGGAGGTTCAGACATTTAGGGGAAACACAGTCAGCTTGTTCCTCTGTCCCCAGTGCTATGGAAAAACGATATTGGCAGTAGGAATGGTGGTCACAGGGACAGCTGGATGTCTCATTGGTAACAGTCAACCGGGTCCCTTTGAAGTGGTTTTAAGACCAATTTGGTAACTTGATTTGGAAAGTGGTATTGATGACTGTGAGGGCCCGGGCTGCCCATTAGCTGCTGTCTGGGTTGGCAAATTGGTTTAAATGGAATGAACGCGGTTTTCTTCCTCCCCAGGGCTCATGGCTAAGGGCCAGGCTCTTTGTCAGGGAAAAAAATCTCCTGGGCAAAAAGACAAGTGAAAAGGTTCCCTGGAGCCTGCTGCTGTTTTTCATACGTGAATTCTGCTCTCCTCTGTGGGCAAGGCCAGGAGCTGATAACACTGGACAATGAGCTGGCCTGGGTGGGTGGGTGAGGGGCAAAGTAGTTCAAAGGGAATGGACAGTGACCAATGCTAGCCACTGCTGTTCCAAGGACTGCTTATCTGTTGCCTCCTGATGAATGACGTTATGCTTGATGACACCCTGGTTTCTTTTTCATTTCTTGTGTTTCTATACCAGCCAGTGTTACTGGGGTGAACTTTCCGGTGTTCCTATTGGAGGCAAGTGTTTAAGCTTCTTGGGGGTTTACACGGGGGGGGGGGGCAGCAACACTGCTGCCTATGAGTCTGCTGAATATTTTCTATTACCCACGATGTCAAGCTGTTTCCAGAACAGTCCTCCCAGTTTGTACCCCTGCTCACTGGGTGCGGAGCCCCATTTCCCACATTATCGCACACCTCTGTTGGGTCACCAGCTTGCCAGTTTGATGGGTCAGGTGCACATCTGCTTGGTTTTCTTAATTGCCAGCGGTTAGGTGTCCTGTGTGTGGGCACTCGGTATGTGTGAGGAAAGAGCGCAGAGGCAGCTTGTCTACTCATGGCCTTGCTGCCCCCACCTGCACATCACTATTCACTATACTTGCCAAGCGATTATTAGGTACCACTCATTCTAATGATTATATTGGGTACTTGCTATAGGTGACATGTGCCTGGTGCCAGGGATATAGAGAGTAGCACGTAAACATGGCTCTGTCGTGGTGGGTATAGAGGCAAAGGGGAACCGTATTAAGTATTTTTTAAATTTATTTTTATTTTATGTGTATTGATGTTTTGCCAAGGGTGTCGGGTCCCCTGGAACTGGAATAACAGGCAGTTGTGAGGTGCCACGTGGATGCTGAGAGGTGAACCCAGGGCCTCCGGAAGGACAATCAATGTTCTTAACCATTAGCCATTTCTCCAGCACCAGAATTAAGTATTTGTAAGTGGAAGAAGCTAATGCTTAGAAAACATCTTCTGGGGGCTGGAGAGATGGCTCAGAGGTTAAGAGCATTGCCTGCTCTTCCAAAGGTCCTGAGTTCAATTCCCAGCAACCACATGGTGGCTCACAACCATCTGTAATGAGGTCTGGTGCCCTCTTCTGGCCTGCAGGCACACACAGACAGAAGATTGTATACATAATAAATAAATAAATATTTAAAAAAAAAAAAGAAAACCTCTTCTGTTCTCCTGAATGGTTTTAAGTAGCCTTGCCACACAGCACAGAAAGGAAACCATGGTCTTGTCCCTCATCTCTCTAGGAGAAAGTGGTGTTTCCCAAGGAGAGGAGTACAGAGAAACAGGGGAAAGATCAGGGCAATGCTTTTTAAGAATGAAGAAAAGAGCTCTTGGTTGGTAAGGGCTCACTGTGTGCTCGACCCCCTGGGAAGAGCTCAGCCTACAGCCAGGCCACAGTGAACCTCCGGAGCTCACAAGGCAAACCTCGGTTCCCTTGATTCTTTAGTGGTCACTATGTCAACCGCTCAGCTTCTGTATGGAAGAGCTGGGCAGAACCGCGCTGCAAGAGCAGCGGGTTCCCAGCCCTGTGTGAACACCACGTGGTGTAACCGACCTCCACAGGCATAGAGGCTTTGAATGGAATGCCGAAGGAAAGGAGCTGGAGTGGTTAACTGACACATTTTCCGTGTTTCCTCATCCCTCGTAGAGAGCCGAGTTCTGTCACCATGGACGCTGACAGTGGCATGTTCCTTCCCGTGGCAAGCAGTCAGTCCTGAGGTGGAAGAATTACCTGTGAGATCTGGCTTGTAAACAGCACAGGTGAGATGGAGTTGTTTCAAGATGGGGGAGACCGACTCTTGGTCTTATGAGCCTGTTGGTCTCTCTGAGGAGACACATAGACAGACCTGTCCCACAGTGGGAATGTGGCTCTGGCTGGACCAAAGTCAAGGTTTTTTCAGAAACACTGGCAAGGTAATATTTATATCTATCAGGAAAGTTTTGGGAGAAGGTGATGGTTGCTCCCTCCAGTCTAGTCTAATCGTGACCCTTAGAGTGTATAATGACGTCCTAGCCTTCCATCTCAGAATATGACTGTGGTCCCAAACAGGGTCTTTTGAAGAGGTGATTTTTTTTCAGCGAGGCCTCAAGCGTGGGTCCTCAGCCTGTGTGAGAAGAGGATATTGAGACACACATGCCTTCCACAGAAGATAAACCTGAGGCATTTGAGAGAGACGGCCGCAGCCCAGGCAAGGGAAGAGGTCTCAGGTGAAGTGGACCTGGCTGAGTCCTGGTCTTGTGTAGATTGGTAACTTGAGAGCTATGAGGAAGTGACTTTCCCAGCCTGCGATAATTTGTCGCTTCTGTTCTCTGAGAAAACGACAGTGACAGAGCGAGTCATTTTGCCTTTGTAGCCGTCTTTTGGTCTCAGGTATAAAAAGGGGCCTTGGACTGTCTGCCTCAGGCTGTGGGAGCTTGAAGAGCTCCCAGTAACTGCTTAGGACCTTACCACAGGCCAGGCCCTCTTTGAAACCCTTTTGGAAGCTGAACACAGGACATCTTTTTGTGGGCCTTTTTGGGAGGAGATGCTTCCATTCCCCCTTACAGCTGAGTGAGGGGACCCCAGAACCCTTGACTGTCTTACCTGATGGTGCTCAGCCAGGAAGGGGTTCAGCAGCTTAAGAACTATTATGTTGTTCTTTGGAGCCACTATGCCCAACCCCTCCCCAGTACCTAGATTATAGGACACACACTGAAGACAGATTACCAGAGACAAGACAAGATTCTGTATGTTCTATTTGCTGCACTGTAGACATCAGAAGCTGTGTGTGTGTGTGTGTGTGTGTGTGCCCGCGCGCGCGCACACGCGAGCGCACGTGCCTGTGAGCGTGTGCATGCGCGTGCTCACTCCAGCCCTCCTGTGCTCTCGCTGCTCCATCAGACCCCTTTGCTTCTGTTCTCTCTCCTCAGACCTCATCTTCATTGACACTGGCTTTCATCCCAGAACTCAGCCTGGCATGCAGACCTGCCCTGTAATCTTCACACCTCACAGGGCTAAATCAACAGGGGGTGGCTTTTGGGAAATGACTTGTCCCTATGAATCTGTCCTTTCCTCCCCAGCTCCCTCTAATCTTTCTTTCCATGTGCAGTTTCCAGGGCCCCGGCCGGCATTCTCCGCCTCTTTTTTTAAAGAAGCACCTCTCATCGTTGACCAGTGTCCGACTCCAGGGAAGGGAGGGCGGCAGCGCTAGCCCTGGACTCACACAGAACTTACGGGAAAATGCATCACCCTGAGCGTGGGCCTGCCAAGGCACCCACCCAAGCCAGCCCTGCCCGGGTTGGATGCACTGACCGCCTTAGTCACTGGCCAGAGACACTGTGCTTGCTGGAGCCTTAGTCCACCCCACCTCTCTGATGGCTGAGTTCCTGGAAAAGCTTTACGCCATGGGACGTGGGTTTTTTCCCTCCTGCCATATAAGTGGAGCTCTCATCTGCTGGGCTCTTATTCAGTGTCAGGGATTGTATTGAACCTTTCAGACACGGCTTGTGCATGTGCGTGAACACACATGCATGCATGTGCCCATATGGGCACCCGTTTGCACGCGGAGGTTGGAGGTCTGTGTTGAGTATCTTCTGCAATCTTTCTTTCTTTTTTAAAGATTTATTCTTCAGACCTTTGATTCCAGCACTTGGGTGGCCGAGGCAAATGGATCTGTTTTATGTTCAAGGTCAGCCTTGTCTACATAGGGAGTTCCACAAAGACCTTGTCTCAAAATAAATAAATAAGTAAATAAATAAATAAATAAAATAAAAAGCCACAAACAAAAAAAAATCCCTAAAACTCAAAGATCTGTTTTTAATATTTTTAATTTTGTTTATGTATTTTGTCTGTGTGTATGAGTGCAGGTACCCACAGAAGCCAGAGACTTTGGATCCCCTGGGGCTAGAGTTCTAGGCGATCCTGGTGGCTGACCTACCTGGGGTCGACTAAAAGGGCAGTGAGTTCTCTGGACAGCTGAGTCAGTTCTCTATCCATAAGCCCCTCCCTCGCCACTCTTCATCTTTTAGAAAAGAGTATCTTGCTGAACCTGGCTGCTCCTGTCTCTATCCTTCAGCCCAGACATTATAAGCATAGACTGCCATGTCTGGCTTTTTATGTGTGTGCTGGACATTCAAACTCTCAGGTCTTCATGCTTGCCTAGAAAAAAACACTTTACAAACAGAACCATCTCTTCAACAAGCCCAGCTTTTTATCGGGATGCTCCTACGAATCTGATCTGGTCTCCTAACTAATTGGGATGCCAGCTCTCAGCTTGGAAGCATGAGGACTCACAGGAGAAAGTACCTGGGGTAACTGAGTCAACCCAGGGTGGCACGCTGTCCTTGTTGGCTCCTTGCACACAGGGGAAGACTAAGACCCGGCTCATGAGTGCACTCAACAATAGACTTTGTAGCCACAAAGCTATGCTATTGTGCCTTCTGGGGAAGCTAAGCAGGGCTTCCTAGTGAGGCTAAACTTTGAGCCTTAGACTCCAGCCTGTGAGCTCCTGTTACCTCCACGCTGGCTGTCTCCGCTGATAAAGCCTGGAGTGAGCTCCAGGGGACAGATTGGGGTCACCATGCATGCACAGGGAATTTACTTAAGGAGCCCGGCAGAAAGGAACTGCTGGCCGCAGGAGGCGGAGGTGACGGGGGATAGTCGCTCAGGATGAGAGGGCTGGAGATGGATCAGGAAAAGACAGACATCAATCAGCCAATGGGAGCCCGCCCTGGGAGACCTCCTTCTAGTTATCATCACAGCTCTTTGTCTACAAGCCGTCAGGACTTCACCCTGGCTTTCTAGTCCCTCTCCCTATACACGGGCACAGGGGAGCAACATTTTGAGGGGCTGTGGAGCCAGGATGGTTCCCGCCCACTCAACACTTAAACAGCGACTATAGTACCCCCAAAGACATGATCTCACTCCATTGAGCAATGGCTTGGGAATCTAAGCCCCGCTAGGCTGAAGGAGGAACTAGGACTTCCTGAGGATGAGGAAGTATCAACCAAGAATGGTTCTACTCTACCGTGTGTTCCTTCTACCCTGTCATGCGTTCTGAAATCCCACAGGTCTCCCTTCACAGAGATTTTCACAAGGGCGTCCATGTCATTCCGAAACCTGGTAGTCACCTCAGGGGTAGACCCCGAGAACCCTGGGTAGGAAACCCGGAGTAGGCCCAGTGCCTGGAGCTCATGCAGGCCTTAGATTGGTTGGGGGAAAAAAAAAAAAAAAAAAAGATGTCACTCCAGGTGTGACTGGCACATAATGGATAGCAGGGAACCCCAGCGTGGTCTGGAGGTGGGAACTGAATGCATATTCTCAGAAGGGCACTTCAAAAGGCATTGAGCAAGAATTTGGGTATAGCTCAGTGGGAGAGCACTTACCTAGCACCCAGGAGGCCCCAGGTTCAATCCCCAGTACTGAAACAAAACTAATGAAATAGAAAGCATTTAATAGAGGAACTCAATGACAACAGCACCCACCCTGCCCTTAGCTGTCACTTCCCTCTGCTATGCATGACCCTGCCTTGCCTTTTTTCTTGGCCAAGGGCTCTCTAGAGGAATACTGTTTACCCATCACTAATCTGGGCTACACAACCTGGAAATGGTTGGACTGGGGGGTAAGCCCAAAGTGTCCCTTCTTCTTATTTTGCACTGTTCCTTAGGGAAACAAAAAAGGATCCATTTAGTGTTGCTGTAGCAAATTTATTATTATTATTATTGTTGTTGTTGTTGTTGTTGTTTGTTTATTTATCTTTAAGGAAGGCAGCATTTCCACCTGTGCTGCCTGGCTTGGGAGGGAGCTCAGATAAAAAACAGATTGTGGCACATGCTGCGCAAGCAGCTCAGACAAAGCAGCCCAGCCTCAGTGTGCCCAGGGAGGCCGCAAGACTGCAGTTTCCCTGTCTCAGCAGAGAGGCAGGAACCTGTTAACCTGTCTCAGGCACTAAGAAAAAGATCGCAGTGAGATCACGTCTACTGAAGCCCGCTGAGTTCCTGCAGCTCCTGTGCCGGGTTTCCTTATTGCTTACTCATCAAAATCATCAACAGGGCTCAGAACTGCTTTCTTCCCCTCTTCCGGTTCCTGGGTTCCTTAAGCGTGTCAGTTGGTGCTCCCTTTGCAGTTTGAAAAATGAAGTGGTTAATCTAAACATTCTGTCTCAGAGTGAACTGGCACACCGTAGAAGCTTATTTGGGCTGTGTCTCTATCGAGACTGTGCCCTTCTGATGGTAGGTAGGCCACTGAAGCTCAGGCTTGAGGAACCCAGAGAGGTCACGTGACTGTGTGCGGTCAGTTGTCTTTGCCTCCAAGTCAGGCCTTTTAGTAATCAGACTTGCAATTTCTAGATTATTCTGTTCAGTAGCAGAGCAGGAAATCTGCATTTCCTCAATGAGTGAAGGGAAGGTCTGCCCAAAAATTGGCCTTGTGAGGTCTTTAAGACTCAACATTAATTTTTTTTAATGCAAAAATCCCCAACCAGGCCACTTCTGGTTTTTTTTTTTTTTTTTTTTGAATTTTGAATTTTGACAGTCTGTGCACAGACCCAGTGGGAGGCCACCACACCACAGAGAGGTGAAACTGCTCTATAAAAACCTCCGCAGCACTGTTTGCAGGGAGTGGGTGGACATGCCACCTGTGACCAGAACACAGTCCCGAATCTTCCATTACACTTCCAGAAACCTAGCCCTTTATATGCTTGGCTGGGAGATGAACGGAAGAACAGATAAGGACAGCTGACACTGACAGACCAGGGCCTATGCGCCAACCACTTCTCTGGAAACTATTCTAGTGCTGTATCTCTGCAGGGTCAGCGGCTCAGCCCTAATGTCTCCCCAACTCTCTCCTCCCCTTTCCAGTAGGAAGTTGAAGCTCAAACTCGGAGCTGTAGACCTGGGACTGAAACCTAAAGCTCTTGAGTTGAGAGGCTTTGACCTTCCCTTTGTCTGACTTGAATAAAAATAAAACAAACAAACAAAAAACCCAAAAAGAATTCTAGGTACACACCTTTAATTCCAGCACTCAGTAGGCAGAGGCAGGTGGACTTCTATGAGTATGAGGCCAGCCTGGTCTACATAAAAGTCTAGACCAATCAGGGCTACATGGTGAAACCCTTTCTCAAAAGCAAATAAATAAATTGCTTGATTAATTAACAAACGTTCTGTCATAAGCCCATATCTACATGAACTTCTAAATGTCCTCTCTCTTTTCTAGATTGGGATTTATACTTTGGCCAGAAGGGTCAAAAGCTGCTGGACACATATCTTCTCCTTCCTGTAGATTTCTGACAGTTGGAGATGCATGTAGAAATAGGCAAGGTTTGTCAAGAAGGTTGCCTGCAAAACAAAGCCTGAAATTATAACGGCCTTGAATACGCTTAGGGGCTGGCAGCAAGACCACTGATGCATGCAGCATGAAAACAAAGCAGAAAACAGGGCATTCACTATGTCTCTGCAAGGGCTGGAAGACTTGCTTTACGGTCATGCTGACCCTCTGTTGCCTTCCTCGTGGGCTTTAGAATCTTTTCTGAGACTCATTCCTGGGAGTGTGAGGAGCCAGGTAATGCCCAGATTCGAATCATCTGAGGGTTTGCTGAAACAGTATGTAATTATGCCTGGAGCTGGCTCAGGCTTCACACCCAATCTGCCTGATCTTCTTCCTCTTCCTCTCCTCCCTCTTTCTTCCCTTTCACTTCCTCTCCCTTCATCCTTCCTTCTTTCCATTTTTCCTCCCT
>NC_022017.1:40102763-40117203 GCF_000317375.1 Microtus ochrogaster | reverse complement strand
CTTGGGGTGCGACACATATGATTGGAAATGGGCTAGTCCAGGTGCGAGAGTTAGCCTAGAAGAGAATGGGCCAAGCAGTGATTAAAAGAATACAGTGTGCGTGTAATTATTTTGGGTAAAGCTAGCCGAGTGGCGGGAAGCAGCCCACCGCTCCTAATACTACAATCTGACACATGTATTTAGAAGCAGAGGATCCGAGCAATACTTAACCATAACGCTAATTATAGTATTCAGAAGGCTTCTTGCCATGGGGCTCTCGGATAACTACAGTCATGTGATCTTTTTTCCTCAGGGTGGGCTCAAGATGGAGGGAGAACTGCCAGCTCCATCTGAGAGATCACAAGCCTGTGGTCCTGCACAGACCTTAGGCATCCTGGCAAAGGGCATCGGTGATCTTAACAGCAGCAAGAAATCCTAGCTCAGGATAGAACCACACAGACACGACCACTGCTCATCAGATCCCAGCACTCTGTGCCCGAGGGTCAGGACAGCTGTCTGCTAACAGCTCAGGTAAACGTGGGAACACAGGAGAGTACAGTTGAAAGTTTTCCCTTACTCATTCCTTCTTGTTCCTAGTTACAATGGAAAATTATGAGTCAGCATTTATTCCTAATGGTTTACCTTGTCTGACCTAGAGATTGTTCTATAGCTCCTGGAAAAAAAAATGATGTTTTACTGAAATAGTTTCGGTTCAGTGTATCATATCTGCACACTAACAATCAGAAGGCAATTCATTTTAAAAAATAATAAGGGCCCCATGAGTGCTTGCCCAATTAAAAACTATAATTTAATTATGTCCAATCACAGCCTATGATTGGAGGACACTCACTCTTTCTCCCCGGCCTTCCCTTCAAAGCCAAGCAGTGGCAGTGAGTGTGTACATCAGCTCACTGTCTCTCAAGCGCTCATTTCACGGCCCACTGAAGACAGCAAGGCTCACTGTATTTCCGGTGCGCTGCCCTCTCCAAGTGATGAGTGGCTTTCTCGGGTGAAGAGCTTGTCATCTCTACTGTGACTAGAACGCTGGGGTAGCATTTAGGGATTTCCAAAGTCCAGATCTCCAGGAAGCCCGAATTCCACTCACTAGGAGCCTGTGATTGTCTCTGAATCTCCAGGAAGAATGGGGGCGCCTCCTTAGGAGAAACAGAGTCTGAATTTGGGGAAAGGAGGCTCTCTACTGACCCTGATGGATTTAGGCTCTTGTCACATCTCATGTGTGCTGTGTGCCCCAGACAGCACCTGCAGTGCTCCGTGTCTCTCAAGACCATCTGCCTTCTCACTCCGTGTCTCTCAAGATCGCCCACCTTCTCCCATGGGCAGTCGAGGTTCTTCTGCTCCTACACAGCAGCCCTCAGGTTGCTCCCACTGAAAGGCTTCATCCCTCCATGTCGGTCCCACCAGAGTCTCCCAAAGGACACCAGAACAAGGGACTGCACATCTGCATCGCCATCCTCACCGCTTGGCGTTTCTTGTTCCTACGTGTGTAGCTATGGAGTGGGGTGGGGAGGCTGGAGGGAATGTTTGACCACAGATTTGGGTTGGTTGATTGTTCAGATTGTTTTCCTTGGTTTTCTAAATATATATTTAAAATTTTAGTACATTTTATTTATTTATCTATTGTGTGCACATGTGGGGGGCTCACATGGTATGCATATGGGGTCCATTCTCTCAGTTCACATGTGGTATCAAATTCAGGGCATCAGTCTTAAGGCTGGGGCTTCCACCCTGAGCTGTTTCGCTCCCTCCCTCCCTCCCTCCCTCCCTCCCTCCCGTTTCTGCAGGGTCTCTTTATACAGTTTTGACTGTCCTGGAGTATACTATATGGATCAGGCTGACCTCAAACTTGGAGATCCTGCTATCTTTGCCTCCCAAATGCTGGGCTCAAAGGTGTACCTCATCATACCTGACAGCATGAATCTGCTTCTCTGTTGTGTTTTCCATTACTTCTCCAAGAGGGGAGTGACCTGCCTCAACAGGTAACCAAACAGGGCCAGGATACTGATGCTGGTCATGCCTCTCTCTGCATCTCTCTCTTTCTCATATTGTTTGTTGAGCCAGAGTCTTGCTACTTAGCCAGACAGACCTTGATCCTCCTTCTTCAGGTACAGGAATACCAGTATTACAGTTAGGTACCACAATTCCCAGCTAAGGAGTAAGGATTCAGACCCCTGATGAACATCCCAGTTCCTTCACATAGCAGTGACTGAGCTTCTGTTTCTGCCTGGGGTGTAGCTTCTTCCTGGGAATTTTCATATGCCTGGGGCTTTATATGTGTTATCTCTTTTCTCTGATGCCACCGTGGGGACAGTTCTTCTGAATGACTGGCACAAGATGTGCAGGAATTTATGATGCTTCCAGAATTTAGTGAGGTGGCATGGTGCGGTGTCCAGACTGAACTGTATGATGTTTTTGAACAAGTGTGGAATTGGAGTTAGTGTTTTTAAGGTAATCATCTAGGTGTAGTGAAATCATTAGGACGGGCCCATCCGGTCTGACCAGTGTTCTTGTTAGTTGAACAGTTGAGAAACTAGAGATGCTTGAACATGAAAAAGATAGTGCAGGGACAGTGAGAAGTGCCACGTGCAGGCAGGTCAAGGGGAGAGACCCTACTGCCACCTCGGGCTTAGCATTGTGAGATCTTAGATCTCTGCTGCTGAAGCCTGGCCTCTGGTGCTATGATATGGTGCCCCGGGTCAACAATGATACTTAGTCAATATCAGTGATTAAAACCATGATCTCTATTGGAAATGTTTTTATTTCCATTGTAAGTGACATAAACAAAATCTACGAACAACAACAGGCCATTAGGCTAGGGCTCCAAGTTACTAAGCTCATTGGCTTTGGGAGCTCCTAAAGCTTGGTGTCGTACCTCTGAGTCTTTATCAGCATTGTTTCTATTTGGCAGGAGTCACACTTAGTTCAAGGACACCAAAACCAGGGACTTAGGTATTTCATACAAGGACTGCATTTGAAGCCATTTCTCAGGCTGTGAATTTACTCACTGTATTTATACCATCTTCTGTCAGAGCTAGTCTGGGTGATTGATCTTGTTTATGACCACAGCATACCACAGAAATGAAAAAAAAAAGGCATCCATCTACACCCCAAACTGGAAGCCTTGTCTTTAGTGGGCAGCTTCAGGTCGAAAACTCCACTTACCACCCTCCCAACTCCTGAAGGAGGATCCTCAGTTATGCTTTTTAAGGCTGTAGGTATAGCTGTGGCTGCGGTAACAGGGATCTGCCCCCAACCTCTATTCATTGCCATCAAAGCCCATGTCTAGACCAGCCCAGTCGTAGCACTGGGCTACGCTATGCTTGCCCTGTATATGGCTACTCTGCCTCCCATGCTGTGATGGTGAGAGAAGGCATTGTAGCATAGTGAGGACGTCACCACCCCTTCATGTTCTCTGTCAAAAAGGGAAGACTCTGCCCTGCGGGTCATTTGTTAACAAAACCTCTGCAAAAGGTGAAAACAGGTCTGTCCACACAATGGAGCTAATGCCCAAATGTCAGTAGAACCTTAGTCCTACTGTTAGATATATTTTTTAAATGTTTATTTTATTTATTATGTATATAGTATTCTGTCTACATGTATGCCTGCAGGCCAGAAGACAGCACCAGACCTCATTACAGATGGTTGTGAGCCACCATGTGGTTGCTGGGAAGTGAACTCAGGACCTTTAGAAGAACAGGGAATGCTCTTAACCGCTGAGCCATCTTTCCAGCCCTACTGTTAGATTTTTAAAAGAACAGTCATCTCATAGGCCCCACTGTTACAATAAACATTGTTACCATCATCATCACCACCACCACCACCACCACCACCACCATCATCATCATCATCATCATCATTATCGGCATGAATAATAAAAACCCAGAGACAGATATTGGGGTTCAACTTGAAGATCAGAAAAGCAAAGCAGCCAAGCCACTATTACCTCTATAAAATCTTCAGACTGAAAGAGAGTGAGTTCCTGTCTCATCCCACTTTATATTCCTCTCTAGTGCTGGGATTAAAGCCATGTATCACCACTGCCCTGCCTCTATAGCTAACTAGTATGACTGCTGGGATTAAATGTGTGTGCCACCACTGCCTGTATGACCGACTGGTGGGGAAGTTTTGAATCTGTTCTTCAAGCAAGCTTTGTTTATAGAAATTAAATATCACTACATTTCCCCTTTTCTCATCTAAAATAAAGGTTATACCTAATATAAGAAAAACTATATATAGTAAGTACAATAACTATATACAACATATAAGTACACTAACTATATACAATATATACAGGCAGTAAATACATCAGCAATATCTAGTTTATTTGCATTTGACAGATTCATAAAAAATATTCCATATCTATCCTATCTTGGTGAGTCCAAAGTCTTGTACCTAATTTACTTTCTGTCTGGTAAACTATAACTATCTAGTCTTCAACTCCCTTCAACACTCAAGAAGGAAATAATATTAACTGACTTAGAAGTGTAAGCAAGGACTAGAAATTTGCATTACACTGTTAAATGAGTTGTATAGGTATAAGACTTTGAACAAGAGTAAACATATATGTAGAGTATGTTCTAACAAAATTAACCTCAAATTTATATCAATATAAAATTTGTATACAATATACAAAAATCCAGTTCAATGTAAAACATTTAAAACTAGTAGTTGCTTTTTGAAAGTAGATTCAATAATCTACCTTTTTATCTTATCATATCTATGGCCTCCCCTTTTTTCTTTTCAGAGTAGATTCAATAATCTATCCTTTTATCCTCTCAATCCCTCATCACTTTTATTCTTCTCTGTAGAAGTCAGATAGGATCACTGGTCAAGTCCCATGGCATCTCAATACTTTTCAAAGAACTTTTAAACCATTGCCCGTGTCTTCCTTAGCAGTTATGACGGCCTCTTAGGTTCAGAGACGTCCAGTGACTTGTTATTTGCACAGTCTGGGAGAAATCTACATTCTCCTCCTCGGGGGAGGGACTGCAGGGACACGAGGGCGCAGCAAACAGATAACCCTTGTGGTACAAACCCCCTTCTCGCTCTTGGTTTTCAGAGGTCTTTTCTATAGACCAGGGCTCCCATGTGTCTATTCTATAGGTAAAGAGATTATGACTCCGGCAGTGATGCATCCCATAACCTATTATTCCCCCTCTGCAGGTGAGGGAGGGTGTGCCCTGACTTCTGTGACTCTGCCAGGTGTTCCTGTGACTGGAAGTTTGCACACACAGGTGCACTCCCAGGCAGCTTCCCCGAGACTTTCAGGAAAGTGGGGCATGGGGCAATCCCCAGGTGCTCTGCTGTTCCTGCTTCTTCAGGCTGAAACCTCAGGGCAGGGAACAGCTTGTGCAACCTAAGGACAGATGCATTTTCAGGTCTTGGCCCTGGTGTCTAATTTCCTGGCACCAAAGTTCCAGCTGCCTGGCCAAAGCTGAGTGTCCCAAACAGAAGCAAGGCCGCATGTAAACCGGAGTGGCTGGGAGTGTATGGGGGTACGTACATGCAAAGTACCACACAGAGTGGTGTGACGGTCGGCTGATCTGAGGGTCATGCGGGCTGTAATTTGTGTAAATATAATCATTTAGCATTTTTGCTTACCAACCTTAAGGAGCTTCCTGCTTTCTGCTTTGTTTGATGCAGGCTTTGGGGAAGGCACAATTTTTCCACACTGACAAGCCTGGGGCTCTGCATAGGGAATTAAGATACAGACCAAGGATGATGACCAAAGGCCTGAGGACCCCAATCGCAAAGTGCAAAGTATCCTTGGACTTTCGGGATGGTGAGCTCATGTCTTTGTAGTCACGTGTATCTCGTTTCCCTGGTAGGAACACCAATTAGCTAGCAGGTGTGGGTACCATGGAGCTGCGCTCAGACTTAAGCACCTTATGCCATCCTCATGACTCACTCCAAGTTGGGTACCATGGAAACAGGCACTTGGAGGGCATCAGTGAATACTCTGGGGCGGCATATCTTGCGTAACGTGGCAGAGAACAGAATGTAGCGCGTGGCCAGCATTCTCGTGGTATTCCCTGCCCACATATACTTTCGAGGCCGAAGATTGGGAGGAGTAAGGTGAAGTGAGAGAGCCTAGGCCTGGGTGTCTCTCTGGGCTCTGAAGGAGGAGGGAAATAGAGGAGATATGCATATCCACGTGAGCACATCTATCCATGGCACTCAGTGATCCTTCAGATTGTCCCTGACTGCTTGCTCCCCTCCTGGCATTTTCAGCCCCATTCACGCGTGAAGTGGGTCTTTATGAAGCCACTCCTGAACCTCAGTTCTACGCTCAAGGCACACAGCCCTGAAGGTGCCAGGACTTTCTCTCCGAGAAGCCCTTGGTACCATAAACCCCCTCAGGGAAGGAGGCAGGAAGTGCCACTTTGACTTCCATACATGTCTGTTAAGCTGCTTGACACTTGGAGGGAAATGGTAGGATGGGAGGACTTTTGTCTGTGCTTGGGCCACTGTGTCAAGCCCTGGCAGCCCCAGCTCAGCCTCCAGAGAAGATTCCCTACTGAGTTTATTTCCAGGCCAGGAATGGCTTTCACCACACTGTGCCACACGCTTGCCTCTGTGCGCTCCTGCTGGCTCCTATCCTCCCCCACACGCCTGAGTGGTTCTCAGAATGCTCTCCTGTGTTCTGCAGTGTGCGCCTTGCAGGATAGGGTGCTTCCTGGAAATCTTCCTCATTCTTTCCTGATCCGCAGCTCTGCTTTCACTACGAGGAATCCTTATAGGCAGACATTCTGGCGTCCTCTCTCTTGTCCATCTCAAACCTAATTGCTGCAGTTCACAAGTTGGAGGAGCCTGATTCCATGAAAGGGGGCCGTATTTGTCCCGAGGCCTCAGCTGAAGAGTGGTAGCCAAGGCTCCAGCCTCTGGTGGCCAGGCTTCTATGGCCCTTCTGGTCTTCTGCCTCCTGGAGGGCTACAGATAGGAGACACCCTTCCTGGAAAGACAACAGCTTGGGGACACTACAGATAAGGCCAGGCGGGTGTGCCTGGTCGGCCCCAGAATAAAAGGCTTACCAGGAGAGGTTTCTTAGGATTCCACCTTCCTTGAGGTGGGTCCTGCCGATAAAGATGCCTTTGAAGTTCCGTTGGTAGTAGATAGGATCTCTGTGGCAGAGCCTGTCACAGGGAGCCTTCTGGATGGCTGTCCCCAGATAGCCAGATCAGCAGGCTGAAGATAGAGAGAAAGACTTATCTAGAAGGGCCTCTGCAGGACTGGCTTTGAGGTACTTCCTTCCTGTCAGCCAATTTCTGGAGTCATTCTCTTCTCTGCAGATGCAGAAACTGAGGCATAGGTCACCATTAGAAAGTCCAGACGAGAACGTTGATGTTTGTAGTGAATGTGGGTTCCACACTGTGGACGTTCAGTACATACTAAAGCCCATGAACACAAGCATTGTACCACATTCTCGGAGCCCAGGAATAGATCCCATACCCTTTCCCAGAGAAAATTCTGGGTCTCCTGCCTGGAAAGAGATTAGACGGACACTCAGGCCATCGCGGGCAAGGTGTGCTGGGGACAGGGAAGCACGCAGCGGAGCCTGCAGCTGGACTTGAGGGGCTAAGAGAGAGGTAGAAGGAAGGCAGAGCAAAGCAAGCAGGAACCAGACTCTGGTGGAGCCATTTGCATTTTGGCTGAGGGCAGAGAGTCATAAGGATTTTAAGTCAAGGCAGAGAAGGAAGAGAGTGGCCTCTTCCAAACCCGAGACTCCGCATTCCGGGAACAACATTGAGAAAGATGAAAGGTGGCCGTGAAGGCGAAAGTGAAGGTGTAATTTTGTAGTAGAACACACAGTCCTGGTTTGGTCCCTGAAGAAACACACACGTGAAGGGGTTTGGGGGTGGTCTGGGGGGTATCTGGAGGGGCTGGAGGAGGAGGACCTATCCTGGGACAGAGATGGGTGAATTGGAAATCCCTGACACAGAGATTCCAAACAGTGCCTTCAGACATCATTACTTTCACACCAGAGGCTGGGTTACTCACTGGCATAGGTGGCCAGCGTTTGAGAGTTCCAGCGTGCCCCTTTGTCCCTGCCCTAGAAATGACGTCCTCCACAGGTTCTAGAAGAGCGTCCTTGGAGGGGGCGAGGTCTGGAAACCTTTAGGGTAAGCTGTGCTTGTTCCTCGAGACTGCATATGGGGCTGGTTGCAGGCGGGATTCTTTTTTTGTAGGAAGGACTGTTCTCCTGCTGTTGATAAACGCATAGGCAAAAACAGGGAAGGGTCTTCTCCTGAATAGAAAGCTGGACCTGAGGGCCTCTCACAGAAGGAAACCCATCCATGATTCGGCCTGTGGAGTGGAGGCAAGATTTAGCTGCTGGTGTCTTGAAGAGAACAGATGAGGACAGGATCTTGGGATTAGACCTGCAAACATTAGTCCTTGGACTGCTGAGTTTCCCAGTACTGGGCACAAAGGGGTTAGGTCAGCCCTGAGGAGGGTGTGAGCTTCACTGTGTGCATTCCACACAGAACCCCAAAGTCTTCTCCTGTTGAAGCAGCTGTCACGAGGCTCAGACATCTGCATGGGCACTCTGGGAAGAGTGTCCTCCATGTCCCCAAGCTCAGATGGAGGTACCTCCGAAGGGCAGCACAATGGTAGCACCTCCCTTCCTTTAAAGATGGAAAGGTAGAAAATTCTAAGTTCTCCACTATTCCTTCTACCCCAGCTTTATCTATGAAGATGGGAGATAAGTTCAGGGTAGTTCTCAATTGCCCCAAGGCTACAAAGCTGCCTTATTGTAAAGTAGACAGGAAAAGTCTGCCTTTCCCCGGCCCCCCAAAATGCAAAGTTATTGGTATAATAAGGTCCAAGTATTCTAGAAGGGATCAAAAGGAAAAGCAAAGAGCAGTTTCTCGGCTCCCTTACAGTATGACCTGTCTTACCACCTCCACCAGCGTGGAGGTCAGAGCGCTAGCAGGCCTCCTGCTTTAGAAGTAAAGTTTTCTTAGGATACAACCGTTCCCATTCTCCTGTATTTTGTCTATGTTGATTTGTTGCTTCAAGGGCAGATTCTAGTCATGGCAGCAAGCTTGTGTCCTATAGGGACAGAAGGAAAGGCCAGCCCCGTTGTAACTGCAGTTATGACTCTAAGACTGAGTTCTTCTTTGTAGAGCATCAAGGACTTTGTAGGCTATTTCACGTTTATTATGATCACCTTGAACTTCAGACTGGGACGGTAAGACGGTGAGTTGCCACTCACCCAGGCCTCCCTCCTCCCACAGGCCAAGTTTACACTGCATTTCTTCCCTCCATCCCTCCCTTCCTCCCTCCCTTCCTCCCTTCCTCCCTTCCTCCCTCCCTCCCTCCCTCCCTCCCTCCCTCCCTTTCATTTTTCCCATTGCCCAAAAGCAGCTTCTTTATTAACCAAAGACAATAAAACATATTCATAGCATACAGAGGGGAATCCCACATCAGTCTACCCTTGGACTTCTACTCAGGGGCTGAGAAACCAGGATCATGAGTACAAATGCATCCCAGACTGTTTACTGGAGTCCAACCTCGGCTGGATAACAAACCACATCTTAAGGGAATTTGTCAAAATATCAAAAACGAAATGAAAAACGACAACCCCCCACCCTTTCCCTGCCAACCTTACTTGAAAAGAATGACCACACATTGCCTGATATTTAAAGGAACCACGGGCTGTTGAGATGGTGGGCATCCCACTCAGCACGTGGCAGCAGGAAGTACTCATCTCTAAGTGAAGTGTGGCCCATCTAGTTAGTCAACTTCAATTTGTGGTCCTTATATTCCTTCTGTGGTCCTTGTTCATCTTTGATTACCCTGCACTGCTACGCCACTGCCGCAGCCAGACACAGCAGCTCCAGCCCACCCACCCTGCTTGGCTAGGTTTTCCTGTAGATGTCATTGTTTGGGGACTGCTGGGTGAGCCTTAGGGTTTGGAGAGCGTGGAACATGTCTCTACCCTTGGAATATCTGCAGCCTCTGCCTGGCCTGCTATATAAGTTACTTACTTTATGTTTTATTTTGTATTACTGTGACAGTATACCCACCAAAAGCGAAGCACAACAGGAAGGGTTTCTCTGGCTCGCCATGGGGAAGAAAGCATGATGGCAGGACCACAAGGCAGCTGGTCTCGTATGTGTGATGAATATTGGTCCTCTTTTTGCTTTATCCTATTCATTTAGTCCAGAATTCTTGCCCGCAGTCTGGTTCTGCTCGTATTAGGGTGGGTCTTCCCCACCTCACTTAACCCAGTCTTAGGGACTCTCCCACAGCCCTTCTGGAGGCTTGTCTCCTAGGAGATCTAGATCCTGTTATATTAGCAATCAATATGAACCATTATTTCTGGTGTCCAGCAGGATTTCAGTAGTGCTTTATGACTGGGAGGAGGATTCTAGCAAAGGAGACAGTTGGGAGTCTTCGTGGTTGAATACAAGAGCCCAACTTCTGGAAACCATGCTTGCCTGCTTTGTGACCTTGGACAGGGAGCTGACTTTCTCTCTGTGCCTTCAATTTCCTCATGTGAAAAATGGGGTAAACCTAGCACTGATAATACCGTGAGAGATACAGGCATGGCAGTGGGTCACGTGCAGGAAAGATTCTTGACACGTTGCCAGATTGACAAGAAACAGGCTATTACAGGCTCAGGGGCATTTGCGGCAGACTCCCTAGAGACAGAGGAGGAAAGAAGAAGCAGCGTGATTCTTTGATAGTCTTGACAAAGGAAATTCCCAGCAGGTGAGGGTGTTAGAGATGGAATAGCCAGCCTCCCCTCACCTCTTCCGCTTCTGAGAGAGCCAGCCTCCGAGCGGTTATCCTCTGTGGAACATTGGGAGAGGCATGTTCTCTCCTGCGGATTCCTCAGCAGCTGCTACAGCAGCACCCAGCATGGCAGTGGCTCCAGCCAGACCTGGAAGCTTCACGATGTGGCGCCAAGTTCCATCATTGTCATCCCCCCACCCCAGCACTGGTCAGGTGCTTCCTTTGTCCTTTGTTGGGAAGTTACTTCCGCTGGCCAGCTCTGCTACTTTGGGAGAAGTCACTGAACTGAATAGGAAAGCAGGAGCCAGGGAACCCCTTGTCACTCGCCAGTTACCCACAGAGCATTCTGCCTCTGTCCAAAAGCAGCTATTGAACTGTGGCCTAAACAAATTAAGGAGGACTCCTGCCTGCCTCCTGCTCTCTTGGCCCTGGAGGTTTGGAGAGAAAGCCCTGTTGTTTTGTACGATTTAAAGCTGCCCAGTCCAGCCACACGGTTTAATCAGCCTTGAAATGGACCTTTTATCAGGGCACCAGCCTGAGAATCAGATACCTGTCCGTGAGGAAGGCCAAGAAGCTGGTGTCTCTGGTGACTTTGATGTCAGAAGGGTGGAGCACTTGCCTGTGTATCTGCCCTTGCTGTACCTGTCTTTCCTCTTTGTGCATGGTCTGGAAAAATCTGGATGAAAAAAATCAGGCCCTCCAAGAGCCCTGAGACGGGAGAGTGGTAGGGAAAGCTACCAAAGAGGGAGAAGGCTCCAGCGTAGTGCTGGCCTCTATGTTTACCCCCTCCACATTCCAGGAGAAAAGGTTCCAGACGGTCCCCATTTATGGATGTGAAAACAGTAGAGGTTTATGAGATAAATTGAATATGTCCATAGGCTCAGAACGATTCTGCTTAGAGGTAGGACAGGAGTTAGGCGCAGGTGGAAAGTGCTCACCCCTGGCTTGGTTGTCTGCCTGGAGTTTGTGCAGATGACAGTCTTCTGGGATTCTAGCAAGAGCTGGAATTTCACTTGAGCCCCACCTCATAGGAAACCGAAAATTCTCTACGCTCTTCAGCACCCCGGCAAAGGCCAGTCTGAGTTGCCTTTCTGAAAACGGCTTCGCTTTGCGCAGGTCAGTGTGGAATCAAGATTTTCTGCAAACATTTGTGAGACTCAGTTAACATTTGATTACATACAGGGTTGGCTTTTTCTACAACCATTTGAATACTGTGGGAAGGAAGGAGAGGCCCGGACCTCTCAAAGCTGAGGCTGTCAGAGACCGTTAGTGTCTCTGAGCACGGCAGGGCTCAGCAGGCTGACAGGGCCCATAGACGTCTCCTTTCTCACCCACATTCAGCTTTCTCTCTCTAGAGACCACTTTCCTGGCTCTGTGTGGAGGCTGGAGGACAACCTAGTTGTCATCTTGGGGAAAGCCATCAATTTCTTTGAGGCAGGATCTCTCATCGGTCTGAAGCTCACCAGTTCTGTTAGACTGGCTGGCCAGGGAACCCAAACGATGCCCCAGTCTCTGCCTCCCTGGGGTAGGGATTATATGTTCGTAGCACCATGCCCCGCAAGATGACTTTCTTTGACTTGCTCTTGGATGCTTTCTGAATTTGTCCATTTCTGGTATCCTGAGTTGTTGCCAGGGCTCTGCGATTTAGTCTCACATCGTATTCATATATTTTTAAAAATTATTCCATTCTTTTAGGCATATGAGTGTTTTTGCCTACATGTATGTCTGTGTACCACGTGTGCCTGGTGCTTGTCTAGGTTAGAAGAGGTCATCCGATCCCCTGGGACTGGAGGCATAGATGGCTGTGAGCCAGTGTGTCAATGGTGAAAATCAAACCCAGGTCCCCTGTAAGAGCAACACGTGGTTGGGTCAGAACCACTAAGCCAGCTCTCCAGCTCATCTTTTTTGTGTTCTTGAGATTTTTAGCAGTAAAATATTGTCACTGCTGCCATCACCGCTGTCATCATCATCATCATCATCATCATCATCATCATCCATCATCATCATCATCATCATTTATTGAGTCAACAATGTTGCAAAGGCATCACCCTCCAAAGAAAGGAAAATGCTGGGAAAAGGAACTCCATAGCCACCCCTCTGGGCTAACTGGGTTATTTCAAATATCCACTGTGTTCCTTCCACACCTAATAAATAGTTTTCTATAGGTACGGAGGTAGAGAATCGTTTGTAGTGTGTTCTGCGTCTGGTAACGTTTGTATCTTAAACTCTCCTTATTCGCCTTAAAGCACTTTGCAAATACTCATGGCTATCCGTGTGTTGCAGTTGGTTACACTGATAGATATATTTAAAATCAGTTGACAATCAAGGGACATCAATTTGCTCTTAGACCCCAGGGGACTGTGCACATCTTTGCATGTAACTTTTCTCTTCTTGGAAACCATTTGAGCACATTCTCAGTAGAAAGCTTATTGAGTCAAAGGTCACTGTTTTATGACTCTTGACCCATATTGCCAAATTGCTTTCGAATCGAGCTGTTTACACTGCCTCTGTTAATAGGCGGACATGCCAGTTTTGCCACTTGTCCACGCTGACTATTATTATCTTTTTTAAAAATGTAGTTTAATAGGCATAAGATGGTCTCTTTTTAATTTGTATATATTTTTATCTAGAGAGGAGCTATCCCCCCCCCCCATATGCTTGTTTACCAACTCTCTTTGGGAATGCTGACGCTGGCTGCTTCCAGAAACAAGTTCATTATTTTCCATGTGAATCCTTCCAGGCAAGCCAATGGCAACGCAGCCTTGACTTCAAGCGCATGAACTTCAACACTGAGCCTTCACGTATTTTTTTTTTTTTTTTGGACTGATTTCAGAGCTTAAAGGCCAGGACCAAAACAGCCTACTCCTATTGAGAGTTCTGCATGAGGTCTTCCAACTGGTCCTCAGTCTCTGTGACTTTCAACTTAGTGCTTGATTCCTTTCTTTCCGCTCCCTGCTTCATCTGACGAGCAAGACAGAATTTTTCTGCAGAAAATCTTTAAGATACACCTCCTCCACTATTTTTGGTTTTCTTACTTTGGGAGAGAGAGGGGTGTGTCTCATGTCTTCCTGTTAAGCCTCTCTTTCTCTTTTTTTAATTTGAGCATCTGTTTGCGTTTCTAGACAGCTTTCTTTGATTTTTTCTCTCACTGCTTCACCCACAACATCCTGTGGGCTAGAAGCTTCTTCAGCACCTCATCTCTGCTCTCTCTGCCCTGAAGCAACCTGGAGCACCCTTGCCTCTCTAGCTAGAGTCCCTGTCACAGAAGGAAGGCCCACATTAGTTGAAAGTAGCCCAGATAGCATTTCTGGACCTCTGTTGCCCCACGGGAAGAGTGGAGCCTGCCTGGGTGGGTAGCGATGCCTGCATTCACCTGACTGGACTTGAGAGGAACTGGAATTTCAGCTAAGATTTGTAGTTTTCCTCGGGTACTATTATGGCTAGTACTTAGGTGCAAAACACCTCTCTTTGGATTGCTCATGAGTGCTTTTTCTTGGATTCACTCCTGGGCTTCAGCATTTATGCCTTTGTTTTACTTTGTTTGAGGGAGAGTCTCAGGAACTGTACCCAAGGCTTTACTTGAGCTGCTGATTCTCCAGCCTCCACCCCTCTAGCATTATGTATGCTTTTCACGTGAGATGTATATTACACACATGTGTATTCCTTCATGGTGAACCAATGGCAGTGCAACCTTGATTTCAAA
>NC_022017.1:40091767-40102663 GCF_000317375.1 Microtus ochrogaster | reverse complement strand
TTTTTTTTTTTTTTTTTTTTTTTTGACTAATGGTGATTGAAAAGACACATGAAAATCAAGAGGGACTTAGGGATCACTGCATAGTATAAGTCCTACCATGATCACATGACATCTGTAGTGCATGCTCAAATCTGCCCTGCACACACTTTTTCGGTCTCATTTTTCTCTCCCATAGGAGATAAAGTAGCTTCTTTCTTTGTAACCAGCAATCATGTGGTGAAGGCCAAGCTGGAGGCTGAGTGGCTCCAATGAGCGATTGCTCTCGGAGTGATCTCTTCTGTGATGAGAGGCATGCCTGGCTTCCTTCCTTCCTTGCCTGGGCTGATTCATAGGTTGATAGTTGACCCAGGGTTCCTTGAGAGCATTTGCATTTTCTAGAACCGATTTTCATCCTTTTTCCTCTCTTTCCTTCCTCATTTCCCCCACCCCACCCCAGTGTGTGTGTGTGTGTGTGTGTGTGTGTGTGTGTGTGTGTGTGTATTAGGGTGTCATGAAACTACTTAGGGGAGGCTGTTTGTGGGGCACAGGTTAGAACACACAAAGGGGCTTTGGAAACAAAACAAAAAGCAAAACAAACAAAACCTGACAGTAAGTTCTTATCTGTGTTGCTTAGACATGTGAACCTGGGCTGGATTCCCCCTTCACCGCAGCGCAGCCCTGGTAATGTGAGTCTAGGAGATTCTGTTCTTAGGGGAGCATTTTGTTGGGGTTCCCTCTCCCTTTGCTGTGGATCAGACCCTGCACTTTGCATCCTTTGTGCTCTGTTCAGAGGGCTTTAAGGATGAAGACCTAAAGAACTTTCTTTGTATGGCGAAATCCTCATTGCCTGGAGTGTGAGTCTTTTCTCTAGGGCTTAGGCTTCCATAGGCCAAGGCTGACCTGTGGCTCCAGCTTCATCTTCTTTCCCCTGCCAAGTGAGTGTTGATGATATCCTAGCTTTCGTGAATCTTTTTTTTTTAATTCTTATTTGATTGTTTATTTATTTAATTATTATGTATACAATATTCTGTCTGTGTGTATGTCTGCAGGCCAGAAGAGGGCACCAGACCTCACTACAGATGGCTGTGAGCCACCATGTGGTTGCTGGGAATTGAACTCAGGACCCTTGGAAGAACAGACAATGCTCTTAACTACTGAGCCATCTCTCCAGCCCCTTCATGAATCTTTAGTCAAGGGGAGGATGACCATTTTAAGTTCATGCTTTCCTAAAGCCCTCGGCCCTCTGATAGAAAGAAACATAGGCCTTATCCACACAACTTATCTGGCCAAATGAAGGATGCTTTGGTTACAGTGAGATGCTGCCCCATGCTTGCTTCATCTGCCTTGAATCTCCAGGAAAACCTCATGGAAAGTGTGTGGATCCCTAGGGATTTGTGGCATATGCTTGGAAAATGCAGCAGGAGAGACCTGTGACCTGGTGACCTGGGGTCCGTCCTTCCTTCCTTCCTTCCTTCCTTCCTTCCTTCCTTCCTTCCTTCCTTCCTTCCTTCCTTCCTTCCTTCCTTCCTTCCTTCCTTCCTTCCTTTTTTCCTTCCTTCCGGTTATTTGAAACAGAGTTTCTCTGTGTAGCCTTGACTGTCCTAGAGCTCTCTCTGTGGACCAGGCTGGCCTCAAACTCACACATCTGCCTCTGCATCCCAACTGCTGGGATTAAAAGGCATGTGCCACCACCACCTGGCATGACCTGGATGGCATCTTAATGACACTGGTGTCCACTTACCGCATCACGTGTAAGGCGATTACCGTGCACACAGATTCCTCTACGTTCCGTCCCTACAAACAATTTAAGGCACCTGAGTCCTTGCCCCGTGTTGCTGAGAAGCCCCAGGCTCAGAGAGGTGCACTCTGCTCTGTGCACCTGATGTCACACAGGAAGGAAGTAGTGAGGACTCTGCTGAAAGTCGGAGCTGCACTGCCTCCCCGCGACATGTGTCACCTGCTACTTAACACTGACATCAAAGTTTGCCCTGGACTTTGGTTCTTTGAGCTCTCATCCCTGCCTGCCACCTCTAGTGGCCCCAGCATTTGGCTGTTAAGGTACGTTCAGTGCAGGGACATGCAACAATAAGCCAAAGGCGGCAGTGTATTCTGGAATACCCTGTACTTTTTAGCTCCGTGACATCACCTGTTTCATAATGGCCTCAAGCAAACATCGCTCTTTTCTCACTGTCCTCCCCCACTCTTGTTTGCCCAAATCCCCAGCTTCTCACCTTTCTCAACAGCTCCAAAGTGTCATCCTCAGAAAGGAGGTCACTCAGAGAGTCTGGGGTCTTGACGGTCCATACCTTTTCAGCAGGGAGACTGAGGCCAGGATCTGGATTTTCCCAAGGCTGGTCCTGCTCCTACAGTAGCTCTCTTCTCAGAATAAAGGCTTGTGATTACTCCCAAGGCCCCGTCTGCTTCAGGACCATGGAAGCCTAGGTACCCAAAGCAACGGTGGATGGCTCAAGGGGTGGCTTTGTCATCGCCTTCATTCTAGGAGCTTGATCGTTTCCTCTCAATGTAGGATCAAGTCTCCAAAGCAAAGTGATCTGCGGATTGGCTTCTGTGAGCTGTCCACACGGACCGCAGGAGCATCATGGTTTGCATTCTTAGTAACCGAGGCTATGGGTCTGGAATGCTGCCAATCTTTGCATTTTTAGACAGTCACGTGAAGCCAGTGTTTTGGTTCACGGGCTAGCAAAGAAAGGACCAAGATGACTAATAGAAATACCTTATACATCTTCCTCTATTCTTCCCCTTCTTTCAAGCCATATAAATCACAGTTGCCTCTTCCAGGAAGTTTTCCATGAGTATTTTAGTTGTTATCTTCACCGTTTAAGCATTACACAGCCAGATGTCCACTAAGCATCATGCATCAAGTATCTGATCATCCTGGCCAGGCATCTATGCTATAGCAGGTACATAGCAGATGTGAGTCCCCTGCATGTCATTACAGTTATTCATCTGTCCATCCTGCCATTATCTAATCACACAGGGCAGGTTTTGCTTGTGTTATCTTTTGAATTGGGCACTCGGGGAACAAAGGCGGACCATGTGGGTCTCTAATGGCCTAGGAGTTACACACACTTAAATAAACAAGCGTTTGCACACTTCTCCCAGCTCCTGCTCACTGATCGTAGTTTTGCACCTTGAATCCTGAACCCTTGTTGAGGTCTTGCTCCCCCACCTAGGAATGGACGCCTACCCTACTGGGCTTAGTAGGTAAGTACTGGTGGCAGAGGGCCTTGAGCACCCATCATTAATTTTTTTAAAACAACAAACCAGCATTAAAAACCCTGGTTGGCCTGTAACTTGCTGTATAACCCAGGCTGGCCTGAACCTCTTAGTTTCTTACCTCATCCTTCTGAGTATCTGGCTCATAAGAACCTTTCTCCTGTATGCTGAAATCTTCAGAGGCAGATTTGAGTGTGTAGATTAGTAAGCAGGATGCTTATTCTGGGGCACATTAGGATCAACAATGGCAAAATTCAAGGAAGGAATCAGGATTGGAGGGAGAGATCAAGGTGTTGACGGCGATAGAACAAAGCACAGCCTCAGAGCAGGGCACAGACCTGACAAGAATGCTCCTTAATAACTGTCCTGAATTGTGATGGTGTGTGACTCTGTGGCCTTGCCTGGAAGGATACTTGAGTTTGTCCAAGGATACTTTATTCAGCTAAGGCTGTCTCCAAAGAAGCTGATAGCTCAGTGTCAACTAACTGTTTTGATGGATGGATGGATGGATGGATGGATGGATGGATGGATGCATGGATGGATGGATGCATGGATACATGGATGGATGCATGGATGCCTGGATACATGGATGCATGGATGCATGGATGGATGCATGGATAATACTTAACACATAAAAAGCACCCAGGATTTGGGGAAATAGACTCATCTAAGTTTTATGGAAACACAGCGTGTAATTCTTCAGCAGGTGCTTACTCTTTGGGCAATGATGCACTGAACTCCTTATATGTGTCACGCATCATGGCTGCTCCTAGGAGGTCTATAATCAAGGTTTTTGTGGTTCAACATTGACTTCCTGGAAGAGTCAGCCTTTAGTTCAGAGATGTGATTTCCTGGACCATGTTCTCTGAGCCAGCACTGGACTCAGTGTTTCCTTGGCCATCTAGGGGACAATTTCTTGAGATGAGGTGTAAATGGGTAGGTGAGGTCTCTCCGGGGTGGGAATCTCCATCACGGCCCACCTGATGGTGCACCTGTGCACCATGGGGAACTCCCTGCTAAACTTACATTGACTGTCGTTTGACTTCCCAGTAGCCTGGAACTTCCCCCAGGGGTCCCATTGGCTAGGTGACTTTCCATCACTCGAGTGAGTGGAGGAAGGAGCTGAATGGAAATAGTCTACACACTTTCTTCTGTGAGTCACCAAAAACTACAGCCTAGTGTGTGTGCCGCTGCTTGACTTACTTTTCCTGTATGTAAATGAGCTGTCATTATTACAGTTCAGTAGGCAGAGAGCCTCCAGAGTGAATATGAGATCACTGACGTTTCCATGTGAAAAAGTCATAGAGAGAGCCTGGGTCTGTCTTCCTTTGTGAGGGCCCTGATGGGGAGTGCCTGGACATGTGACTCTTTGGGAAGTGTTTTGTGGGTACGCTGTGCCCCCATTTTCTAGGCCTTGCCTTTGCCCAGACATAGCAGGAAGTAGCCCATGTCTAGTGCGGGGTGGGTTGTTTTTATCTGCACAAGTCACCCAGGTGATCGGAAAAGCTTTACGGGAAAGCAATGGCTTTGATGTTCTGGGTGACAAGCCTCAAGTGTGATGGCAGGAAGGGAGGGTTTGAGGTTGGAGAAGTGAAACGACTCGGTCGTGACTTCATCGTTTACCACCCGAACGGTAGGAAGGTGCTTACAAAGGAAAGGTGAATGCAAGTGTAGGTATGAAAAGGAAAGTTTGAGGCGGGCAGCTATGAGATGACATGGTTCTGATGGCTCAGGAAAATCTCCCAGCACCGTCGACCTTCCAGAAGCCTTCTTCCTCCCACACCCCCACCACATCCTTTGCTTCACTAGTGAGAAACTACCTTGCCATCATGTTTATACCTGTTATCTCTTCTATCTTTCACACATGATATTGCCCTGACCTATGATGCCTGCTCAGGGAACGTGGCTCAGAAACGGGAGGTCTTGTACCACATAGTCTTTCTTCATAAGGACGGTGGTGGTCCTCAGTGACCCCTTTGAGGGTGTCCTGTCTTTCAAATCCCAGTTTCTCGAAGGTACACCTTCCTCTGCCCCTCCCAGCCTCTCCTCTGTGGAAACCTGAGGTGCTGTTCCTGAAACTGCTGGGTCTTGGCTTCTTGAGCCCTAAAGTGGAAATGGTAGCAGTCCCTGCCATTCTCTTTGGGCTCCTGTGCGGAGTGAGGTGCTCACATACTGCCTGAGTTGAGTATCTTGGGGTGACTTTCCTCGATGGCTTTTCCAGCTGTGCTGAGGTGTCAGGGACAGATGAAGTCACCTCTCAGTGATCAGATTTTTAACACCCTCTGGTGTTATCCAGAATGCTAGTTTAGTTGTTTGGAACCAGGTGTGCCCCACTTGTGGCCTCCAGGCTGTCTGAGTCTCGGGTTGGCTGTTAATGCAGTTCGTCATCTTTGTAGATGACAGCATCATATCGCAATATCAAAAGGTTAGACAGCTCTGTCAGATTTAGACCGTCCGCCTTCCGAAAAACAGGGAGATGTGCGGTGAGTGACGGCTGTGTTAGGGAAGAAGCCCGATGCTGTATGGGATTGATCACGGCTTCATGCTCAACGCTGCTTCACACAGTGATGCATTCATCTTTTGTATTTGAAACAACGCAAATAGCTCAGTCCATTTGTTTTTCAGATCCCTTTTCTGTAAGTATCTAAGTCTCAGAATACTTGAGGCTTAGGAATTTATCAAAGAAAGACATTTGCTGAGCCCCGTGTTTCTGGGCTTTGGGAAGTCCACGGTTGAGCAACTGCATCTGCCTTCCAATATGGGAGAAGTTGCTGGGTGAAACAGGTGCACTCGGGAGAGATCGGGGAGTAGGGGCAGCCTTGCTCCTGAAACAGCTGACACCGGAATAGCAACCACTCACTCGCCTTTGTGAGAATCAACCCATTTCTCTAAGAAATCTGCTTAGTAGGCAGTAGGAATAAATGAGTGAAGGCAGTTAGACCCTGAGAATAACAAAGTGCTTAGCAAACCTCTCCCGAGAGTCAGGCAGTGCACCATCCAGCATGTTACTCAGCACACAAGAAGGTAACTGCTCTCTCTGTCTTTGAATACAAGGTAGGGCCAGAGAAGTTCTAATTTCGACCCTGGCAACCAGTATCCTGTTGCTTTCACCTTCAGCTCTGCTGGATTTCGTAGAATTCCGCAAGCATGGGAGCCAGTGTTGGCCAACGCTCCTGGAACCATCCGTCAGTGTCCGGATTTGACCTTTTTCAGGGACTTCTTTGGGGGAAAGCAATACATAACAATATTAAGCACATGCTCAGGAACTTCTTAGGCACGCAGCCAATTATTAGCTTTCCTCAGCTGCTACAGGTGCCCCAGTCCACCACACTGAACCGTTTGCAGTGGTTTGGTGGTGTTTGGATGGACTCCTGGTCAGAAATCCACCCATGGTCACTTATTTTCTAACTGGTTCACTGTTTCCCGCTAAGGGTGTAAGACCCATGGCTAGCGGGTGCTGGCAACCATCTGTGCAGCCCACTGGCCGCACAGTCCAAGCAAACAGCCAGTTGCCCCAGATGATGGAGCAAGTGCTGGGAGTAGAACCGGTGTCTCTGATGTGATGGATTTTATCTATGTTTCTGTCTCCATCCTTATCCCTGGACCCCTGCCTTACTCAGGCGTTTCCTTCCCATCTATAAGTTAATTAGCCATTGCGTACCTTCCCTTTTCCTTGCACAAATTACATGTCAGTCTTTGGGCTCAGGATGAGGAGGAGAGGACGAGGGACCTGGCACATGCTTAGAATCCTCCTGCAGGTCCCAGAGCAGGAGGGCTAAAGATTGGGCACCTGATCAGTCCTCTGCCTCTTAACTCTTGAGGGTCTTGAGTGGCCTAGATCTGCTTCTCACGGACGCTGAGCCTTCTTTCTGCCTAGTCACACAAAGCATAGACTTAGGGCATAGACTTTGGGGCCCAGTAGCTGATTGACATTTTGCAATACCAAAAGGACTTGAGCGGACCCATGGCTTGCTTGGCCATGTCAGGTATGAGGAAGCAAGCTAATGTCCTATTCTTGGGGACAGTGTTGGCAGGGATATGACAGGAAAGTGAGCAGCGGTGCCTGCTGCATGCTGGGTCTCTCCCCACCCTCCAGGTCCCCTGAACGTGGACAAAGGAGTCTTGTCTTCCTGCGTGCGTTCTTATCCCTGGCTCATTTCTGTAGGGGGTGTGCGACTCTCTAAGTTCTGTATGTGAAGGCAACAGTGAAATTTTTCTACTCTGTGTCCTGAGGCTTTGAACCCCCAGGACTCCATGCTTCCCCGCTGAAGCTCCCAGGAGAAACTTAAAGACTTTAGTTCCTTAATTTTTATAGATCATCACGCTTTGTGTGTGGTTAAAAACTTGATTCAAAACACTCATCAATTTGACTGCCCTGGGAAGAGGTCCTTGTTTTTTTGAGCAGGAGCTAGTGCGCCATGTGATTTTTGTGTTCTTGTCCGTGTCCTGTTACCAAAGAGAGAGCCCACTTAGAAGCCAACAACTCAGCCAGCCACACCTATTTATTGTTCAGGGTTGGATGGCCTCTTTTACACGCTGTCTGTTTGGTCCTGCCGTTGCATATTGCTGTCCCTCACCCCACCTCAGCGTTGAGCAAACCAGGGCTGTGTGTTCCCTTAAGCCACACACCAGTTTGTCCTCCCTGGATAACTGTAGTGCCGTAAGAAGCGGGGAGACCCTTCGTGTTTTCATCCTGTTAGAGGCCACCTAAGAAGTTAAGTCTCGAACATGCGCTTGGAAGCATCAATAATACCGGGCAAGACGAAGTATTCTGAACTCTGCTAGGACTCCCTCATTTTACACCAAGACAGAGCGGCTCAGAGAGCTGAAGTTCTTGCTGAAGCTCCGCAGAAGGACTTGCAAAGCGGTAGCGGTAGGCTGTCCCCAGCCTGGTCTGATAAGAGCCCACCAACATCCAGGAAACTATGCTCCTGCCCTTTTAGGGTCACAAAGCTACTGCAGTGTGACACTAAGGCTAAAAGTACTTTCCTGGTAGAAATGCCAATGGTGCGTGGGTGGCTGCTTGCTGAGTGCAGAGGTGCTGGGGACAAAAGGGTATCTTTCTGAGTCCGCTGCTAGTCAGCAGGACATTTCTGGGGAGGGGAATTCACCTCCATCTGCTGGTAACTGAACTCTGAGCACTGGCTGTATTAAACCAGCCCTCCTTGTTTGGGAGGTGGGAAGTCACTCAGCCTTGCAGGCCTGTGGTACTAGCACATTCAAAGGAAGAATGTGACTGAGAGCCAGAGGGCCTCAGATGAGCAAATTACGGGTACCGTGTCTCTGGAAGAAAGAGGGGGAGTTTTTTTTTTAAAAGAGGAATATAAGCTACAAACCATGCCTTCTGCTCCCAGCTCCATGGCAAGGCCAGTTGGCCCATTGCTCCCATTGTGAGGGCAAATTCCCCATGGAACTTTCCAGTGTCTTTTTTGCTGAGTCAGTGCTGACTAAGTCCAATCTCATTAGAGTCCTTACTGCCAATGTCCTGGGTACTTTGCAGGAAGGGGAAAGTTTGCTCTACAGGAAAGGGGTCTCCCATAGCACATGGAATTGTGTAATGTGTCTTTCTCTGGGTACCACACTTTGATGTCATTATCCCTGGAAGGGCAGTAGAAGGCCTGTCAGAGTTCACTGGGCCAGACACCAGGGCCTGCTTGGGACTTTGCAGGTAACTAGGAAAGTTCTCCCTTGGCTTCTAGGACCTAGCCCTTCCATGCTTTGTTCTGGACACTACTCTGTCCCTTCTGGCTACCTCATGTAGCTGTTTCTTTTTTCTTTTCTTTTCTTTTTTTTTTTTTTGGTTTTTCGAGACAGGGTTTCTCTGTGGCTTTGGAGCCTGTCCTGGAACTAGCTCTGTAGACCAGGCTGGTCTGGAACTCACAGAGATCCGCCTGCCTCTGCCTCCCGAGTGCTGGGATTAAAGGCGTGCACCACCACTGCCCGGCTCATGTAGCTGTTTCTATAATCATTGAGGTTAGGATTCTCTGTAGAGTGTAGGTGAAGTTTTCCTATCCTAGCAGCTGTTCCCCAAATAACCCACACTGAGACTTAATATTACTTATAAATTCTTGACCTGTAGCTCAGGCTTGTTACTAGCTAACTTGTGCATTTAAATTAACCTGTATTTCTTATCTACACTCTACCATGTGGATTAGTACCTTTTCTCAGTACTGCATGCTCATCTCGCTTCTCCCTGGGTCTGCTGGTGACTCCTCAGACTCCGCCCCTCTTCACTCCAGCATTCTCTCTGTCTCTGTCTCAGGCTGTCTCACCCAATCTCTTGCCCAGCTATCCGCCAATCAGCTTTTCTATTCACGTTAGAGCAATGCATATTTATGATGTACAGAAGGATTATCCCATAGCAGTAGAGGGTATTCTTTGTTGTTGTTTGCATAATTCACGATGCCTACAAATCCCATGATGAGTGCTTTGGCACCCGTGAGTGAGTCCATCTGATGCAGCTTCCACGGCCCACGGCATTCCATTGCATACACAAGGGGCTAGGCACTGGACACAGGCTGTTATCAGAAAGAGGATAGGGTTCTTTTTCCTCATCTCCTAGAACTCTTGCAGTCAGATGAGTGAAAATGCCAGTAGGGAGGGGAACATGATTGATGGGTGATGACCTGGCAATCAGTGAGACCAGCCATCAGCTGTGGCCTTGTTGCCTATGTGACTTAGGAACATAAAGAGATCAAAACAGGAGGAAAAAAGGCCTCACACGGGCTTGGCACTAAGAATTGCTCACTGATCACTTCTTTTTCTAAGAGGGTCTACAAAATGGCTCATTGGTAAAGACACCTGTTGCTAAGCCTGATAACCCGAATTTGAGCCCTAGAACCTAAATGGTGGAAGGAGAGAACTGACTCTCACCTGTTGTCTTCTGGTTTCCACATGTGTACCCCCTTTCTTGTGTATGCTCCAAGAAAAAGGAAAAAAAAAAACAATTGGTCAATAAATGCCTTTTTTTTCTTTCCTTCTTGATTTTTTTTTTTTATTATGGCACTGACTGGACACAAATATACGGTTCAGACTAGCTTCAACTCAAGGAAGTCCGTAACTTTGTCTCCCAAGTATAGGATTATAGGCTCTTTCTATCATAGTTGGCCCAGCTTTTCCTTCCCTTGCTTTATTTATTTCCTTAATTAATGAACCTATTGTTATTTTGTGTGTGTGTGTCTGTCTGTCTGTGTGTCTATGTATGTCGGTGTGTGCATGGAGGTCAGAGGATAACCCATTAGAGTTAGCTCTCTTGCTCCACCATGGGGGTTGTATCATTGAATTCAAGTTGTCTGGCTTGGGCAACACCTGTCTTTACCGTTGAGCCATTTTGCCAGCTCTTAAGTTTTTATTTTTTTAAATGAATAAGATACCGCCTTCCCAATCTGTTCAGCACGATACTAACCCATCTCTTCCCTCTTCTTGCTTATCCTAGCATACCTGTTCAGCATTCCAGAAGGATTTGGGGATCATCCTGTTCTAAAATAAAGCCGGAGTATTTGGGAGATTTGGAAAATTGAGGTAAGTGAGGAATGGTCTCTTTCTGAGCCTTGCGGAAACAAAATTTAACTCTGGGAATGGATAGTCTCTGTGGCAGAATTTGGTCTTAGTGTTCTTTATAGGTCTTCCCATGGCAATTAAAAGAGCTTGAGAAGCTGGCTTCCCATTCATCTATGCCTT
>NC_022017.1:40082201-40091663 GCF_000317375.1 Microtus ochrogaster | reverse complement strand
GCATTTCTTCCATTTGTTTGGCCACAGTGCCTAGCACATGCTCCCTGCTTCAAACAGGAGAGCCCACACTGCCTCCTAGGAGAATCAGTTGTGTTGATAGGCCTTGGACGACTGCCCTGGGAGAGCAACAGAAAGTGGGATAGGGTCCTGTAATGAGGTCAGAACACACTTGGGCCGCCCAGACTGTGAGATCTTCCTTTTTTGCCTCGCATCATCTGTGTTTTTTCCTCTACCTCCATTCTGTGTTGGAATCCCACTAAGTCTGTGGCTACCCAGGTAAGGCTAAGACATAAAGCCCAAGGGCTTCCTACAAACCTATGTTTTCCCGTCCTACCTGTCTGTGCTCCATTGAGTCTTGTTGAGCTCAGAGTATTATTTGGTAGAACTATGTATCCCATGAGTTTCTTCCAACTCAGGTCCTATGGACACTGGATGAAAAGAAGGATCAAGCTTAGTGAGTTATCAGCTATGCCAGAGGAAATGCCTCAGAAACAGAAGAGGATTTTTCTTGATTCTTGACTTACAATTATCAATGACAGCATGCCTTTATATGTCAGACCATTAAAAGTTTTGGTCTGCTGTTGTCTCTGTCTTTTTCTTAGCACCAAGCCTGTTTGGGCAATAACCCGTGAATCAATCTCCAGTGAATCTTAAGCAGAGCTGAGTGCTCCCTAAACCGGACCACAGCAGGCAGTTTAAGGAATGAGCAGTCATACTGTAGTTTCTGCAGTCGGGTGTAACTTCCATCTCTCCTCTGGCCACTCCTCATCACCAGAGAGCTTTATCAGAGTTAGGGTAGGCTTGTTTATTCCACTACTCACACAGTCCCTGGTCCAGGGTAGGTCTCTCAATGGATGTGGAAATGATGAAACGCAGCAGGGGAGGGTGCTAGACGTCCATACATACATAGCAACGTGCTAGCCTTTTGTGTTCATCACTATTCCCTGCTACTCCTCGAAGGCTGACCTATTCTCAAATGGGAGAGAAGGGCAGAGGGAGTCCAGTCAGCAGGGCAGAGACCCCCGAGAGCTTAGCAGCTGCCCCTTGCTGCCATGGCAATGGAAATAAACAGTGTCATCTACTTTCGGTGAACAGAGGAATGCCCTGGCAAGTCTGTGTGCTGGTGGAAAGGGAAGCGTTTTCCTAGAATTAAGTTGCTAGGTGCAGGAAGACAGAGCAGGGATTGGGGTTCTCAGGCTCACGGTCCTGGGGCAGAGGTGCTCTGTATGAGTCCCAGTGTCCATATTAGTATTCATGCACCTAGTTCTGTTTGTGTTGAAAACTCTGCTGTTGCACCACGAGCCTGTCTACTTATGGCCTGCTTCTGCCAGTAGGACAGCCATCCTTTCCTACCCATGCACCTGGCCTCTGTGAAATAGAAGGGCCAGGACCATGGAGTCCTTCTTGCTTGAAAAATAGACCAGTGCCCACTGGGTATAGAGAGCCACGAGGATCACAAAACCTGGCTGGAAGAATAGCTTCAAATGGGAAGACTTATTTCTTGAGACTCTTTCTGATGGCTTGCTTCAGACCTCAGTATTTTTCTCTCTCACCCCACCCCACCCCACTAGTATCACTTTGGGCATGCCAGAGGATGGGCTCCTCCCCTTCTGGTTGGTGCTCTGGATGAGTATGTCCCTTAAGAGTTCATGAGTTGGGACATTAAGTCCATGATGTACATACATGATGTATTAGAGAGAGCAACACCCAGGTGAAGTGTGAAGCCCTCATGAATAGTCCCCTCCCATTAACATAGAATGGGTCAGCTATTATGGCTCTTGACTCCTCCCTCTCCTCTTCTTCTTGTGGATGAATTCACATCCCTTCTGTCTCAGTTAGGGTTTCTATTGCCCAAAAAGTAAGTTGGCTAGGAAAGGGTTGATTAGGCTTATACTTCAGCATTGCTGTTCATCACTGAAGGAAGGCAGGACAGGAACTCAAACAGGGCAGGATCCTGGAGGCAGGAGCTGATGGAGAAGCCATGGAGGGGAACTGCTTAGTGGCTTGCTTCCCATGGCTTGCTCAGCCCACCTTCTTAATAGAACCCAGGACCAGCAGTCCAGGGATGGAACCACCCACCATGGACAGGGCCCTCTCCCATTGGTCACTAAATGAGAAAATGCCTTACTGCTGGATCTCAAGAAGGCATTTCCTCAACTGAGGCGCCTTTCTCTGATGACTGTAGCTTGTATCAAGCTGACACACGAAACCAGTCGGTACACCTTTGTACCCTAAGATACGTTCCAGACACCAACCAGATATAGTTATCTGGTCTTATGCTTTCTTTTTTAGAATCATGAGCTAAGATGGATTCTTTTTTATTAATAAATGATCAGAACTAAAGGCACTGTATAGAAAATAGACAAAAGACACAGCTGAGTGACTTGTTGGCCTTTCCCCAGCCCTTTTGCCCTCAGCCCCCTTCAGCTTCTCTTTCCCCGTCTACTATTCTTAGTTCTGTGCCTACTATACCCTTATTGACCTCTTTTGGCTCTCGTGCTAGGACGTCTGTGGGCTTCTGTCTTCCTGCCTTTAGACATGAGCCCACAGTACTCATTAGCCACACGGTACACATGGAAAGAGTGTGTCCTTTGTTCTGTGTTCACAGTCGGAAGAACTCCTGGCCCTTCCGTGCTCTACCCTTGTCAGCATGACTTTTTGAGCCACCCCCAGGATTGGCCCATTTGTCTATTGCTATTTCTTGTGGTTTCATATTGAGGTTTTGGTGCATTGCATTTGACCCGGAGTATATTTTTAGTACTAAAGGCAGAGTTCAATGAACGTCAAAACACGCAGGCAAATGAAGAGGAGGGATTTGTATGTCTAGGGAAAAGAAACATGCCTAATTTTATCTCTTTTGATGACGTCTGCCTCTGATTATGCCCGGTCACTGGCTTGTCTCAGTGATGCCCATCGCTGTGGGTTCTGTAGAGGTGGGAGCAGCAGCTGGTCCTGCCCCTAAAGACAGTGTCACAAAGCATTTGTGAAGTGTCGGTCCAGCAGCTGGCCACACAGAGGACCATGCATTCCGGCTGTAACTAAAGCAGGAATTAGTGCCAGAGTGAAGGCCTGACTGTGGGATTTGCAGGGCCTGTTACTGTATCTGCACGCTCTAACCTGCCTTGTGGAAAGAGGCTCATTTTTCTTGGTCTTCAGTCCTTCTTCCGGGATAATACATATTTAGTAAAGCTTCTAGATCTTCTCTCACTAACCTGTCCCTTTGGCATCAGCACAGGCTCAGAGGACATGCCTGGGGACTTTTGGGTCCCCCAAATTCTGACTTTGGCCTTCAAAGTAAAGATTACACCCCTTTCCAAGCAATAGCTTTCCTGTCTGCTTCCAGAGGCAAAGCAAGCCTTGCCATCTGCTTTCTTTTATTGCACAAGTCTTTATTGTTTTTATGGCTCTGTATTTACTGAGATGCCACAGCATGCCACTGTGTAGGGTGCCACTGTGCAGGGTGCCTGCAGGTCTGGAGGAAGAGCTGCTGTTCCTGTACCTAGGGATTTCCCAAGAGCATGGCTACCATTTCCCCAGACTGGAGTCTGGGGGAGATTGCATGGCCTGAGATCAAGCTGCTAGTTATGGCCTTCACATGAGAACACAGGGCTTCTGAACCTAGCCCTGAAACCGACCGGGACCAGCCTGATGCCCTATCTGTCTCCTGTCTTCTTCTCCAGCGGTGTGCCGCATCCCTTCCTCTCTCCTCACTTCTCCTGCCCTCCTTTTCTGCCTCCTCTTTCCCTCTGCTCCCAGTTCGGTTTCTTCTGAAGATGAACAGCTTTCTCTCTCTACAGTGCTTTTGTGGGAAGTGATTCAGTCATAAAGAGCTGGGCTTGGGACTTGTGTGACTTGCCTTGAGATCTTAGCCTCAGCTCTTATTTTGTCTGTTAGTACCTTTTGTGATGATGGCAGGATGTTCCGGTTCTTTCCTTGTCCTGCTCACCCTTCCTGTGACAACTCAGCGGCTGTCGCAGGTTGAGGTGCTAACAGCAGATGACCTGTTTTCTCTATCATTGAAATATACCAGGTGTATTATTCGGGATGCGCTGGCGAAATCAAACCAGTGGACAGTGAAGAGAGATGTGTATCTCTGTATCTCTGTCTCTATGGAGAAGAGTTTGTCTTTCATTTAAGCTTTGACTCATGCCATAGAGGTGGTGACGTATCTATGATCTGCAGTGTGTATCTGGAGACTAGGCAACTGGTGATATGCATAAAGGAGCCAAGTTATACATCGTCTCTGTTCAGGTACCCAGGCAGAGATAGAAGGCAGCTCAATCTACCTGCCTCCTTATTCAGCTTTCTCGTCACCACTGGGTTCTGATTCTGCACCAGCTGGGTGATGCCCACCCACGGCAGTCTCTCTTCTTCCCTCCTTGTCTGGAAACACCATCACCAAGCCTCCTTAGAAGTACCATTAACGGTTTCTCCTAGTATCTCCTGGCCCAGCCAAATTGACACACTGGGTAGACACAATGTATCTAACTATCCAAGCATCTCCTGGCCCAACCAAATTGAAACACTGGGTAGACACAATGTATCTAACTATCCAAGCATCTCCTGGCCCAGCCAAATTGAAACACTGGTAGACACAATGTATCTAACTAACCGTCTGGACCAGCTGGCTAACATCCATGTCAGGCCACAGGCTGAGGGCCCTCAGACTGCTGTGGACCCTAAGGCAGCCCTTTGCAATCCAAATTTTACATCGAGGAGACAAAGTTGAATCATCATGAGCTAGTATTGTCCTTATCTGGCTATGTCCCCGCTTTGATGTTTACCCAACACGGAGCCCCTACTGAGTGACAATATTTGTCTCATATGCACTCAGATGTCAGCTAGATGTTTAATGAGCACGGCTGTGTTCACAGCATTGGACTGTGGGGACAAGAAGGAGGGAGCTTTGGCTCCTTTTTTTTTTTTTTTTTTTTTTTTTTTTTTTTGGTTTTTCGAGACAGGGTTTCTCTGTGGCTTTGGAGCCTGTCCTGGACTAGCTCTTGTAGACCAGGCTGGTCTTGAACTCACAGAGATCCGCCTGCCTCTACCTCCCGAGTGCTGGGATTAAAGGCGTGCACCACCACCGCCTGGTCTTGGCTCCGGTCTTAACCCTTGTGACCCATCGGATGCCTCACTTTTCCAACCTGTGAGCTCAAGGTGATGGGAGTCCATCTAAAGCTTTGGTCGTTCCTTCAAACATGGGTGTGCCATATCAGTCACTTAGCGCCTTCTCTGGAGACACACTGGCCATCAGCAGTCCCGCTGCAGCGTTGGATCCACTAATGAGCTGCTCTCTGTGCTGCTGGTGGAGGAGTCTGTGGCGCCAGGAACTGCTGATGGCGGTGAAGACAGTACTAGGGGCATTGCTTCTTGTACTAGTAAGACTAACTCAGCGCTATTATTTTTGGTGTCCCAAGCCCTCATCTCATCAACTCTTCAATCCTTATGCTGCCTATGCCAGATGACTTATTCAGGAATGTCTTGGCTATTGGACTTGTAGATGTTCCTTCCGGTGGCTCAACTGAAGCAAATGATTGGCTCCAAAGGACTGTAAGCCAAGTGGCCAGATATGGTCATTCAAAAGATTGGAAGCTCCTATTTGCCTTGTCCCTGACAGTGTCACCGTGGCAATACTTTACCCTGGCAGCACTCTCTCGCTCACAGATGTTCCTCTGTGTCCCACCTTGCATCAAGCTTCATCCCACCCCTAGTAGACACGATGTCCCGGAAGGGTTCTGGTACCTCCTGCTCTGCCTCCTATTCTGAGAAGGTGTATTTGCTTTAATGTTTACTGTCCATCTGTCCCCTGCCCCTCCCACCATTTTCCTTCTTACCCTCTCCTATGTTCAAGTCTTTCTTTTATTTGTTATATATACAGTGCTCTGTCTGCATGCTTTCCTGCAGTTAGAAGAGGGCATCAGATTTCATTATGGATGGTTGGGAGTCAGCATGTGGTTGCTGGGAATAGAACTCAGGACCTCTAGAGGAACAGTCAATACTTTCACCCTCTGAGCCATTTCTCCAACCCCACATGTTCAATTCTTGTCTTGCCTTTTCCTATCACTCCAAGGTAGTCCTGTGAAACTCCCCTTGATGATCCTGCTGTGTCTCCAGAGCGCCAATCATTTCCTTTAGTCACTTGAGCTGGAATCCATATTCTGATTGGTCATTTGGAGACCCAAGAGTGTTTATTGCTACTCTCATTGTTAAACTACAACCCCCACAACTCCGTGCATTTCCAGCTTCCCCTGCAACACCCACTCCCTCTGCAGCCCATGCCAGGAAGTGCTGTTTCCCAGCTGCAGCCTATTATGTTCCGGTCCAGAGGCTGGGGGGCAGGGGGTGGGGCTCACAGTCAGCCCCCATATTTGTAGCCTTCTGCGCATGGTGGCAAGGCTTTGGGTTTTCCACTTCGAGATCAGTCCCCAGGGTGGGAAGGGCTCCCGGTATGGAAGGGCATAGGAAATAGCATTGTCAAAATAGACCAAGGGCAGTGCTGACAGGGGAAATGAAGCCGGCTTGGGGAGAAGTGGAGGGCAGGTGCTTCTTGAGGGGGTTTCCTCTGCTCAGAGGCCAGCTTGCTAAAGGGCCCCCAGCAGGCTGACTGATACACTTCCCGTGACCCCATAGACCTACACAAGTCCTCCATCAGACACAAGAACTTCCTGTTCCCTGTTCACGTTCCAATATATACGGAGCAGAAAGGGTTTGCTGGCTTCTGCTTCCTCTTTGCCCCATTGCTTCTGTCTTAGTGCCATAATCAAGTGCCATCAGCCGTGTAACTGCTGAAAAACGGAAGTTGATTTCTCATGGTTTTGGAGATTGGACTTCCCAGATCATAGCATTCACATAAGACAAGGGCCCGCTTTCTGGCTCATGGCCAGTTTGCCTTCCAATTCTCACCCCGTGGGTTGGGTGAGGCTACTCTCGGGTGTGTTTTTCTAAGGACATTTACTGTGTGTTCCACATTCATAACTTGATCCCCTCCTGAAGGCCCCATCTCCTTGGCATTGAGGGGGTCAACATTGAATTTGATGAGGTCATAGATGCTCAGCCCATCGTAGCCCCCTTTGAAATGTCCCTTGAATGCGCTCTCCTTCCTAACCAGATATGTCAACAAAAGTTTTGTCACTCTAAAGCTGCAGGAATTTGAGTTAGTACAGCTCATGTCATGACTCAGGCCTCTCCTCCAGCATGGCTGAATTGCATGACTTTGCATGCATGACCTCGCCTTTGTCCATGTGTTAAATTTTTTCCTACATGGCTTTATACCCTCAGTCCGTCTTATTCAATGAAGTGTGAAGATTCACTGGGGTCATACCGTAGTGAGAATTTTTGTTGCAGTGATAACACCATGGCCAAAAGCAAACTTGTAGGTTTATTTCCCCGCTTACAGCTTTGTAGACGTCATCCAGGGAAGACACGGCATGAACCTGGAGACAGGAACTGATTCCCGAGGCCATGCAGGAGTGCTGCTTGCTGACTGGCTTGCTCTTTGTGGCTTATGCAGTCTTCTTTCTTCCAGCACTTGAGACCAACAGCCCAAGGGTGGCACTACTCCCAGTGAGCTGGGCCCTGCCACATCAATCATCAGCCAAGAAAATGCACAATAACCTTTTGCCACCCGCTAGAAGCATTTTCCCAATTGAGATCTCTCTCTTCCGAAATGACTCCAGCTTGTGTCAAGTTGACATAAAACTAACCAGCACAGGGTGTATGCTAGTTTTCTAGGGGTACTTAACAACCCAAAACAAGCGAGATTGCTCAAGTCCTCTGGGATGCATTCCCATAGCCGTGGAAGCAACGAGCCTGATATGGCAATGTCCTTATGGTCCATGGGAAGAACTCGCTCTTTTCCCGTGGACTTCTGATGGCTGCTGGAAATGCTAGGCCTTCCTCAGCTTGCAGGCACCGTTTCCCTAGCTGTCCGCCCCTGGTCCACTCTTCTATGTCTATGCTTCTCTTCTTATATGGATCAACTTTCCATCCACATCTCAAATACCACTTCTAACTTTGATCATGTCTGCAAAGACCCATTCCCAAGTAACACTGCAAGGACTTCAGCTAAAATGTTAACTGGCAGTGGTACACGCTGCTCAACCCAGGACTTGGGACATGGGAACAGAAAGATCAGGGGTTCAAAGCTAGCCTCAATTACATGATGAGTTTAAGACTAGCTTGGGCTATCTGACACCTTGTCTAAACACTTCCATTTGGGAGAAGAAAAAGAAAACAATATCTGTTTTGTTTTGTTTTTTTTGTTATTGTTGTTGTTGTTGTTTTTTATAAAATATCTTTGGTTTTATATTTACAATGATGTTGACAGTCATATCTTCTTAGTCACTCTTGCATTGCTGGAAAGAGACACCATGACCAAAACAAAATGAAGCATTTAATTGTGGGCTTGCTGACAGTTCCAGAGGTTAGTCGCTTATTGTTATGGTGGGGAGCACGGCAGCATGCAAACAGACTTGATGCTGGAGAAGTAGCTGAGAGTTCCATATCTCGATCCACTGGCAGGAGAGAAAGAGAGAGAGAGAGAGAGAGAGAGAGAGAGAGAGAGAGAGAGAGAGAGAAAACCCCTGGGTTTGGCATGGACCTTTGAAACCTCAAAGTCTACCCCCAGGGACACACTTTCTCCAGCAAGGAAGTGTTCTAATCTTCCTCAAGTAGTTTCATCCTGTGATGACTAAGCGTTCAAATATATGAGCCTATGAGTGCCATTCTTATTTAAACAACCCCACATATATATATGATTAAAAGCATAGATTGGGGGCTATGAGTGAAAAGAAAAGCAATCTTGGCCCTAGTTTGGTTTATGGAGATGTCCTGTCTTGGTCTCTTCTCATTGCTGTGGCAAAATTCCCATTTTGGATGGCTGCAGCCTGAAATTTTCTCGGAGGTATGGATACTGAGAAGTTCAAGGACGAGGTACGAGCAGTTCAGTGTCTGGGGAGGGTATCATCTTAGCTTACGGATGTCTGCCTCCTTGTGTCTGCACAGTGGGGCCGAGGGCTCAGGTCTGGAACTATCTGGTATTTCTTGCTCTCCTTTAAAGAAGAAATAGTCATTCGCTTTCCATGCATGCATGTGAGAGTGTGTGGGGGGGGGACATATATGGTGGTCAGAACACAGCTTGTTGGTCTTAGTTCTTTCCTGCCACCATGGCATTTCCTGGGATGGAATTCGGGTCCTCAGGCTAGGCTGCAGGCTCCTGCACCCGGAAAACCATCTTGCCAGCTCCATTTCATGTCTCTTCTTATGGGGATGCTTATCCTATGAGATCAGACCTCTGTCAGTGCGACTTCATGTCCTCTTCCTAACCTCTGTGGATATCTCGTCTCTAATAGAGTCTTACAGAGGTGGGGTGTCGTGTCAGTCAGGGTTCACTAGAGGAAAAGAACCGATAGGATGAATATATACTATAGGAGGATTTATTAGAGTGGCTTATAGGCTGTGGTC
>NC_022017.1:40076163-40082036 GCF_000317375.1 Microtus ochrogaster | reverse complement strand
AGCCACCATGTGGTTGCTGGGAATTGAACTCAGGACCTTTGGAAGAGCAGGCAATGCTCTTAACCTCTGAGCCATCTCTCTAGGCCCCCCCCCCAGCTTTCTATCTTACCGGGACTCCAGTATATGTTGGGATCCCAAAGACATGGGCTCTCATATCAGAGGGAATGGCTCAGCTTCAGGACAGATGAACTTGCCAGTGAGCAGGAAGGCAGCCAGGTAAAAAGCAAGCTTCCTTTTCCACTGTCCTTTTATGTAGGCAGCCACCAGAAGATGCGGCCCTGATTTAGGGTAGATCCTCAGACTTCAGATGTTCCAAATCAAGAAAAATCCCTCATAAGTAGGCCCAGATGCCTGGGTTTTAGTTGACGCCAGATGCAGTCAAGTTGACAACTAAGATTAGCCATCACAAGTGTTCACCCCAGGAATCGGCCCCTACTCCCACTTCCAGGAGTCTATTTTCTGGAGATGGTGCTGGAAGCTTTCATCCATTTTTTTTTCTTTCAATTCTACAGCACACTAGAGCCTTGAGGATGGCTTAACTGGTCAGTACCAAGTGCACAGCAGTGGCTACAGGGCAAACGTCATCATGTCTTCCTAGTCCAGGAGCCATAGGGGCTGTGCATCTATTCTGGTTGCTTGGATAAGTGGGACGTGCCGGGTTTCTCTTCGTAAAATGCTGTTCTTCTGACTTTCGCTGTCTTGTTTGGAGGCTCTTCAGAGCCATGTTTTTATCTTATTTCTGATTGCATTTCCCCGTAACTAACTTTAGTGTTATTAAGAATTCTTTCGAGTCAGTTATTGTTATGTTGTTTGCCAATGAGTGTCTCTCATTGTGACTTCTGCATTTGCTAGCCAGAAGTCTACTATAAGGCAGAACTTCATTTTTCATTATAAATGCCTCTTATCAGGCGGATCTCTGTGAGTGTGAGGCCAACCTGGTCTACAAGAGCTAGTTCTAGGACAGGGTCCAAAGCTGCAGAGAAATCCTGTCTTGGAAAAATAAATAAATACATACTTCTTATTTATTGGAGTATGTACTTGTGGGTTTTTGCTAAACTTTTAAAATCCATGAATAAACCTACATTGTTACCCAGATTTTCTTAAATTTGATCATTCGTATGTCTTTAAAGTTGGCTTCTGTAGCCTGTTTTGGTATTTCACCAACGTTTTGAGCTCTTTCTTACATTTTTGTCCAGTCTTACAGTATGCTTTGCCTGACCCAGCCTTGGAATCAGCCATGACTTCTACTATATTCTTACCTTCCCTGAACTAGGTAAGAAATAATTATAAGACAAACCTAAATTGAGAGACATTCTGTGAAGCCATCCTTCTGAAGGCAGACTGACTGAAGAACAGTTTCATAGTAAAGCGACTAAGGAGTCAGGGAAATGGCTCAGGCTTTTCTCATTTTACGGTGAGGACTTGAGTTCAATCCCCAGGGCCCATGTGAAAACATTGGGTGTAGTGGCACATGTCCTCAATCCTAGTGATGGTAAGATGGGGAAGGGAGTGGAGGGTGGATCCCTGGAATTTCCAGCTGACCTAGATTACCTGGAGGATGTATAAGCCAATGAGAGATTCTATTTCAAACAAAAGGAGGGGAGGCACCTTTCATCCGAACACCAAGGTTGCCATGTGATCTCCACATTCATAGATGCCTGTCCCCCCCAATCACACACACACACACACACACACACACACACACACACGCACATACTCCTCCCACACACAGAAGAGTAACTAAGGAGACAAGCATGATGACACTTGCCTGAAATCCTAGCACTTAGAAGGACAAGATGGGGGATTGCCATGAGTTCATAAATTCAAAGTCAAACTGGGCTCCATATACTAGTCAAGGTCTCATTACATAATATTGTCTCAAAACTAAACAATAAAAAGATAAAACAATGAACAAAGCCACCCCCTATACCCCCTCCCACACAAAAGACTAGGAGACTCATCAGTTTGTGACTTAGGTCAGATTCCGTCCTTGGAAAAACCATTATTGCTAAATTTAAATGAAGGTTTTTAATTAGCCAAAAGAACTAATTTCCACATAAATTTATACCATCAATTTTTTTGTTTATTTATTTATTTATACTCTTTTTTTTGGAGAAAGGGCTTCTCTGTGCAATAGCTCTGGTTGTCCTAGAACTTGCTCTGGAGACCATGCTGGCCTTAGACTTACAGAGACCTGCCTCCCGAATGCTGGGATTAAAGGCTTTATGCCACCATTTCTGGGTTCCACATAAAACTTTATAATTGTATTGTGATAGTAATATAAGTAAGATAACAATATTTGTGAAGGTCTAATGCTATACAGAAATTTTCTGTACTCTTAAACATACCTTATAAGTATGACATTGTTTCAAACTGAAAATTGAAAATTATAAGACACAGTGAGATCTGTGTGTTTAAGGGTAAATATATCCATCAATCAATTAATTAAAAAAGACAAGCTGTTGTACCGTTTGTCCTGAGTTAACCTATTTTTTTTTTTTATAAAAACAAGACAGGCCCATGTAGTACATATTCATGTTTACCTAGAGAAATTTTAAGAAAAGCATGTGTTTCCTCTTAGGACACATTTCTGGGAAGTGTGATTGACGGTGTGAGACAATGGAAGCTTTTCCTTTTTGAAAACGTTTTAAAACAAGCAGGTGCTGTTACTTGGGAGAATCATCAGCACCTGGGTTACATGGGAGTACACGCATGTATGTGTGCTAGGCTCTGATGCCCAGCTCCTCCCTCGAGTGTATTTTCCTATATGCACCTACTATGCAAACACAGTTGCCAGAGGGATGCTCACACCTTTTCATTCTGTGAACTGGTTTCTCACATCTGGTCCTTCTGTGGGTATTTTTATTCAAAGGTTGGGTGCAGTCCATGCTGGCACAGTGACGCCAGCTCCCTTTATGTTTCTCAGGAGCCTGGCAAACGTTACACTTTACAAACTTTGTTCTTAACTCAGTATCATTTTATTCTCTCCAGAGGAGTGTAGAAATTATAATTTGCTGTGTTAAGGAACTATGAGTCATTCAGTGCTTTGCATCTCAACTAAAAAAAAAAAAATAGTGAATCGCTATGGTTCCTTTTGGATTAAAAAAAGTTGCTACGTTTTTTGGTATTTACCCTGTGTCTCTGTGTGCGTCTGTGTGTCTGTTTGGGTCTCCGTGTGTGTGCGTGCAGACAGGTACATGCATGCACCACAATTCAAGTGGAGGTCAGAGGACACCTCTTTGGGCATGAGTTCTTGATGTGGGAGGATCCTCTGTTTTGTGTTGATTTCATTGGTTAAATAAAGAAAACTGCTTGGCCTGATAGGTCAGAACATAGGTGGGTGGAGTAGACAGAACAGAATGCTGGGAAGAAGGGAAGTGAGGCAGATGCGATGAAGCTCCGACCCAAGATGGACGTAGGCTAGAATCTTCCCGGTAAGCCACCACCTCATGGTGCTACACACACTAATAGAAATGGGTTAATCGAGATTTGAAAGTTAGCTAAGAAGAGGATAGATATAATGGGCCAGGCAGTGTTTAAATGCATACAGTTTGTGTGTTGTTATTTCTGGTGTAAAGCCAGCCTTGCAGGAGCCAGGCGGGATGGAAAGCAGGCCTGCTCGCCTCATCACTACAAGTTCTCTCCTTCCACCCTGTGCTTAAGGCTGTCTCTCCTTTTACTTCATCCACTGAGCTAGTACGCAAGCTTTGAGTCTCCTGGCTCTGCCTCCATCTCTGCTTGACTGGAGTTAGACAAGAGTCACTGCTTGAGCTCGTTAAATGTGGGGACGGAACTCAGGCTGTGCATCAAGCCCTTTTACCTCTGAGCCATCTCTTCAGCTTGAGCCTCTCAGGGTGTTTTAATGACCATGAGAGACTGCAGTTTCTGCAAAACTCCTTTCCTTTTGTGTGTGAGGCAGGGTCTTGCCGGTAGTCCTGGTTGGCCTAGAACCTAATGTGCTGCTCAAGGTGGCCTTGAGCTTGAAGCTATCCTTAGGGAGTCTGCAATAACTGCACCACCTTTGTCCTGTGGTCGTTGTACTAGGTGGATTTAGTTCATAGACAAACTAATTTTTCTAAAGTGGGGTATTCGTGAGATGAAGCAGTGTCTCTAGAATGAAGGTTCTAACGTGCCTTGAGCTATTGCAGATGCTGGCCACTGTAGCCTCCTGCTACTGTGTGTGATGAAGAAACTCTATGAGCCACAGGCCCTGGATGCTCATCGTGTTAGCTCCAAATGAGCTGTCATTCTTGCCAGATCCTTTCCCCTTTCAGGGCTTATTCTCTCTAGAACACTCTATGCCACTCCTTGCAGCCTTCCAGACTGCCTATCACCCTTCGTAGTTCTGAGACGTGAGCTCCATTTTTTGCTTTCCTGGATCTTGCCTTGCATGGTGTCTCCATGGATGGGACTGTGAGCAGTGACTATACAGGTGGTTATAATGGTAGCTGAGGAATCCCTGAGAATCTTCATCAAGCACACACTGTGCTGGAGGAATGTTCACTGCGTCATTGCTTCTCCCAATAAGCCCTTGATGTAGGCCTCACTGTGGCCTGGCATCCAAAGTTCACAGTTGGCTTGACTAGGAAGCAGAAGGAAAGACGGATGTCAGTCTTTCCAAAGAAGTGTTCACGTAGGTGTTTAAACTCTCCCAGTAGATTTTTGCAGAGTGGGATAAATTATTATCTCACAGAATTATGGCTATATTTCTGAGACATTCCAAGTAGATGTTTGAACCGTCATCAATGCCCATTACTCCGACCTCACTCTTGACATTATGAAACTATTCATGAAGTATGTGATTGTTGCTATCCACATTAAAAACCAGAAATATTAGATATCCACTTAATTCAGTAGCAGAAACCATTTGGGGAACCAAAGGTAAGGAAAGAAGTGGGGAAGCCAACTTTTCAACAAAAGCTAGCATTTGTCCCTTAAGTTTAGTCAAAGAAATGACAAGATGCTCAGAGATACTGTGATTGGAAGTTATTCTAGCACCACATAGTGAAGCAGCTCTATTTTTTTTTAAACATTGATGCCATAAAGGGTCTGCTTCTGTGTGGTCTGCATAAGACACGGGTGCCAGGATAGGGACTTGTTTGCAGTTCCTTTCTTGGCACCAGTCCCCTCCCCCAGTGAAGTTGCCTCTGTGGGAGAAATAGTGGATGAACAGTAACGTCCCTTTAATTTAGAAGTCATTAAGAGCATACTTGTTGTTAAATGGACCTCTCACTAGAGCTCTGTGACTTTTCCGAATTTATTTTTGAGAAAATGACAGCACAGTGTGAGACCTTGGGACACCCACTAAGGAACCTTGAACGCTTGGTAAGTGCAGCCATGCCAACCTTTATGTATGCTTTGTGTAAAAGTGAACAAAGACAGATTCACAGGTTATTGGGCAAATTACCATCCAGTGCACTTTCTGTCTTCAGTCCTCGCCGTGGCCTTGGGTGAACTGTATCCTGTTGAAGTCAGAATGCTATTTCTCTTTGAATTAAAAGTATGTGTGGTCACCTGGTGAGCACGCTGCCGCAAGGTTCTGACACTGAACGTCGATGCGAGTTCGGACCACAGTGCAGTAAGACATGCTTTGGGAAAGTCAACTGTTTAAAAGCCAGAAAAGAAGAAGGAAAAGATGCCAGTATTTACAAGGCTGGGCAGCAAGGATCATTTTCTAAGTATTGAATAGATTGACAGGAACACAAAGGGAAGCGACAGTAGAGCTCAGCTAATTTCCAAAGCACATGTCATTGGACTTACTGCTTACCATGCCTCCTGTGTATGACTGCTGTGTTTCTTGTATGTTCTGTCTCAAGTTTGTGCCTCTACAGCAAGCAACTTAGGTGACTGATTTATCTTTCTTTCTTTTCTTT
>NC_022017.1:40064246-40075983 GCF_000317375.1 Microtus ochrogaster | reverse complement strand
TCTTTTCTTTTGAGACAGGATAGCCTAACCCTGAACTCCCAATCCTCCCTTTCCCTTGGATTACAAATATTTGTCTCCACACCCAAACAAATTTAAATGAGTGCAGTATTATCTCAGTGGCCAGTGGAGCGCAGTGTATTGTGTTCCTGCCCATTAAATCTATGCTAGGAACCTAGAGGGCTCTTTGCAGCATTTCATTCCACTTTCAGTTCGTGCCAGGCCTAGATTCAGTGGACCCAAGACTTGTTACCCAGTTGGTCAGCAATGTAGCAGCCAGTCTGTGCATTCGGTTTCTGTTTTACACACTGAACTTGACAGCATCCCCTGCACTTGGGTGGTGAGTCATCCAATAAAGGTCGCCCTGGTTCCTAGTTACCTTTCCTACCCAAGAGGAGATTCACAGGTGGCTTTGAGGGCTGGTTTCCAGGGCCATTGAAGGCTCTTCTCAATCTGCGAGTGGGCCTCTGACATTTAGACAGCCCGTGGCCTACCTTTTAGAAAGTACTAATGTGTTTCTTCCGGAGGAGGGGCCTTGCTTTCCACCTGTGGTTTTACAAGGTATTAGTGTTGATTGACGGTTCTGGGCCACACACTACAGCTTGACCAGAGGGCTGTGAGCGATGCCTGACGACAGTCACCCTGCCTTATATCTAGTTCACTGGGTCTTATGCCTGTAGTAGAAGCAAAGTCCAGTTTCAGAAGGCTTTGTCTGCCGTGTTCATATTGCTCACTCTATTTTTTTGGTTCTGTTTTTTTTTTACTATTTTTATTGTTTTTATTGAACTATACATTTTTGTCCACTTTCTTCCATTCTTCCTCTCTCACTCTACTTTTTTTTTTTTTTTTTTTTTTTTTTTTTCGAGACAGGGTTTCTCTGTGGCTTTGGAGCCTGTCCTGGAACTAGCTCTGTAGACCAGGCTGGTCTCGAACTCACAGAGATCCGCCTGCCTCTGCCTCCCGAGTGCTGGGATTAAAGGCGTGCGCCACCATCGCCCGGCTTCTCTCACTCTACTTGACATAGTAAAGATGATAGACCGCTTCTGTGTTACCTTTTCTACGTCCTTTGTTATGAAATGCAGATAACCATTACCTTATAATAGCAGGGTTGTTGAAGGCTTTAACTCAGATGGCAGCTTGCTGGCACGTATTGAGGGTTCCATGATTGCTTACCCACCCACCTAAACCTTAAAATACTCTCATTGCCTTGGAGTTAGGTGTTTTTTGTGTTTTTGTTTTTTTCCATTTTTGTTTTACCAGTATGATTCATTTACTCATTTGACTCAATTCAGTGTAAAGAAGTTAACACATCCTGAAACTCTGTTCAGCACTGGAGTCCTGCTAGTGAGCAGCCCCTGGGACTGTTTCACAGTCTTCTGGGAAATATAGAGATATGGCTGAGGACAGGCTGGCGTAACTGAGTTGACAGTTGTCAGTGACCAGTGGGGGGACCCACTGTCTGGTCCTGAAATCCCCTTTGAATGGTGTTTCCAAGGTGAAAAGCTGTGTCTTTCTCGCCTACACCTCTCAAGACCAAGTGCACTGTCTAAGCCAACAGGGTACCTAGCCATCCACAGTGTGTGCCTGGACACAGCACAGACATTTTCTCTGGGAGGTTGTCTTCTTTAAGCAGTATTTTAAAGTTCTTGACCAAAAGCCAGGCCTGTAGCACATGCCTTAAATCCCAGCACATGGAAGGCAGACACAGGAGAGGTTGAAGCCAGTCTGGTCTACGTCTGAGATCCTGTTTCAAAGGAAAACAAAAGCTCTTGATGGAGTTTACACTCTAGAATCTTCTGATGGACGGCGGATGCCGTGCTTTGGAGTTGCCCATGAAGGTCATGATTTTGCCATGTCCTCAGACTCTCACTACTGCTAGAAGCTGACTAATTCGAAGCAGGGACGTGAAGAGTCTTGTGAAATGTTCCCCCTTACACATCTGTCCCTACTGTCAAATCAAGTAGTTATTTCTGATAAGTCCTTTGGCTTCTGTGAAGCAGGCTGGCCATGCCTGGTCGTGGGTGGTGCTGATAATGACTGAACAGACAAGGTGAATGAGGGTGGGGGTGACCTTCTCACCATTTCGAAGTAGCGAGGGGGTTGGGAGGTGGCTCGGCTAGTGAAATGCTTCCTGTGTAAGCATGAAGAACCAGTGCCTTGGCGGTGTAGACAGTAGATCTTGTGTGACTCACTGGCCAGCCAATCTAATCAAATCAATGAACTCTAGGTTCAATGAGAGGCTCTGACGAAATAAACAAGATGGAAAGTGATTGAGGAACGAACCTGCTTGTAACCTCTGCCCTCCGCATACACACGAGCACATATGTCATACACACACAGAACACATACACTGAAAACAGAAAAGGAAATGTTTTAAATCTCAAATAAGAAACCTTTGGGAATGTTTGGAGATGTCCATGACCACTGAAGACAGAGTTCTAGGTGGAGCGACTGAGCTGATAGAGAGACGGGAACCTGGACAGCACAGCTAACTCAGAATGCCTTGTTCTTTTCAGAATATTTTGCCCTGAACCCTTCTTCTGGACTTTGGGAATATTTGAGCTCTTGGCGTGCCAGTGCGTAGACCTTCTGGAAAAATTATGGACCCTGGAAACTTTCCAAGAGACCCATGGGCATCAACAGATTTCTAGGAGTATTTCCTTGTTGCAATTGATTGATTATGTGAACTTCAGATTCCTCATCTGGTGAAGGAAAGGAAAAGCAGACTATTTAGTTATAATGCCTGTAGATGCTATCACAAATGAACCTCAATATTGAACGGAAAATCACCTTCTTTCTTATGTAATAGTTGAAGCAAGGTGTTGCTGGTGAGCTGTTTTTCATGCAGAACCTTGGAAGTCTGGCCTCTTCATGTCACCGGCCTGCCATCCCTAAAGCCTTGAAATTTACCCACCAGGCAGAGGAAGAAAGGGCCCGTAGAGAAGGGCTACCCAGTTACTTTCATAAAACTTTTAAAAGACTAGTGTATGAAACAAAACATAGCTAAGAGTGTGCCACGCAATGCTTAAATGCACATAAATATAGCATAATGTTTCAGTCAAGGAGGTGATTCTGTTGCTAAATTCACATATCATTTTCTTTTTTTAAAAAATATTTATTTATTTATTATGTACACAATATTCTGTGTGTATGCCTGCAGGCCAGAATAGGGCACCAGATCTCATTACAGATGGTTGTGAGCCACCATGTGGTTGCTGGGAATTGAACTCAGGACCTTTGGAAGAGCAGGCAATGCTCTTAACCTCTGAGCCATCTCTCCAGCCCTCACATATCATTTTCTTGTAATTTTTTTTCTTTATCTGTCTTGTGTGTATATGTGCATGTGTGTATATGCACATGTGCATGCCATGTGTACATTCAGAGGACAATTTGGGCAATTGGTTCTTTTCACCACTGTGGGTTCCAAATATCCAAGTCAGCTTCTCAAGCTTGGTGGCAAGCACCTTTACCCAATGAGACATCTCAATGGTCCCATTTATCATTTTTTATGGAATAAACATTCAAAGTATTTTTGCTAGCTTTTTGAAATTTGCAGCATGCTGTTACTATTGTTGCTTTGCTGTTTTTATTATCTATACTCTTCATGCTATGCCATAGCAACAAGAACTCGTTATGCCTTCTAAGTATAGTCCAGTACACACTGCCCAGACTTTCTCTTCTTCCCACTCCACCCCCCACCCCGTGTGACTTCCAACTCTCAAATTCTGAGATCAATCTTTTTCTGTTATACCTATGAGTGATGCTTTTAGAGCACTTGCCTTTATGTGCCTGACTTACTTCACCTATTATGATGACCAGTATCCTCTGCCTTCATCCTCATTGTCCACAGTGTTTGTGGGTTTTTCTGTTGTTATGCATGATTAGTATAACATTGAGTACGCATGCCACATTTTCTTCATGCACTTGTATGATGGACACATAGGCTTTTCTATCTGTGGCTGTTGTAAATAAAGTGCTGCAATAAACACGGGAATGCAGATGTATGTTCCATGTGCTGATTGCATTTTGTTTGGACACGTAACCTGTAGTGAGATTGTTGGATCTTATAGTCATTCTATTTTTAGCGCTTTGAGAAGCCTCCAATCTGTTTTCCATACTGTCTGTGCTAGTTTACAATCCTACCAACATTGTGCAGGGGTAGAATCTTTTCCTGAACACTCCTGCCCGCATTTATCTTTTCTTTTTCTGACAATAATTAGAATGAGATCAAATCATTTTGGTGTGACTTCGATTTACATCTCCTGGTTTTTGGTGGTGGTGGAGAGTTTTTATGTCCCTGTTGACCATTTGTTTGTTTCATTGGGGGGAACTGTTGACTTCTCAATGCATTTTTAAATTGGATTAGTTATCATCTGCTGATGGAGGAGGGAAATGATGTCTATGTGTTACTTTCATTGGTTAATAAAGAAACTGCCTTGGCCCTGATAGGACAGAAAATTAGGTAGGTGAAGTAGACAGAACAGAATGCTGGGAGAAAGAAGGCTAGTCAGACAGTCGCCATGACTCTCTGCTCTGAGATGGATGCCTGTTAGACTCATCCCGGTAAGCCACACTCAAGTGGCAATACGGATATTAGAAATGGGTTAGATCAATATGTAAGAGCTAGCCAATAAGAGGTTATAACTAATGGGCCAGGCAGTGTTTAAAAGAATACAGTTTCTGTGTAATTATTTCGGGCATAAAGCTAGCTGTACGGGTGGCCAAGTGCCAGGAACGTAGCCCACCGCTCCTTTTACAACAATCTGCCATTGTGTCTTTGATGGTCTTTATTCTGGCTGTCGCTTACATTGTCAGATGCATAGTTTGCAAACATTTTCCCTCACTTTATGGGTTGTTTCTTTATTCTGGTGAGAGCTTCCTTTGTGCTTCCATTTGAAATAATCTCTTTTTTCCACTTTTGATTTTATGTTTTATGGGTTTTTTTTTGATTATTTTTGTTTTGTTTTTGTGGTTGTATCAAAAACAATTCTTGTTCCTTCTAATACCCAGAAATATGTCTCTTACAATTAAACCCTCCTTTTAGTTTGAAATGATTTTATAACTGGTAAGAGACAAGAGATAGAAGTCTAGTTTCTTCCCTTGCCTGACAATGTTCACATTTATTGAGAATGTTGTCTTTTCCCTACTGGTGAGAGATCTTTACTCTTGTACTATTATTAAAATCAGTTGACTGATTAGGGATGGTGGTACCTACCTGTCATCTCAGTACTTTGGGAGGCTGAGACTGGAGGATTGCCATCATTTTGAGGCCAGCTTGGGCTATAGAGTAAGTATTATGGTAACAGAGTGAGATTTTGTCTCAAACCAAACAAACAAACAAAAACCATCAGGCTAAAGGCATATGAATTTACTTATAGGTCATTGTTCTTTTCCCTTGACCCACATTTCTGTCTCTGTTTCCCCCTCCCTCCCAAGATATTTTGATTATTATGACTTTGTAGTAGACTTTGAACTCAAGTATAATGTCCCCTGATTTGTGCTTTTTGTTTAAGATGGTTTTGACCTTTTGGAGATTTTTGTGCTTCCATACAAATTTTAGGGTTGTTTTCAAATTCTGTGATGAATGCTCTTGAGATGTGATTGGGAATGGATTCAATCCATAGATTGGATTAACAATTCAGCAATGTTGATTTTTCCCATTTGTGAACTTTGTCCTTTTTCTCTTTGTGTGCTTGAATTCTCAAGTGTGTGTATGTGTGTGTTTTGTTTTCTTGATTCTTTATTTTTTCTTTATTTACTATTGTAAATTGGATTACTTTTTATATAACTATGTTGTGTAGTTTGCTATCGGTATGTACAAGGCTTTATGTATCAGTATTTTATCTTGCAGTGTTCTTAATTTTTTTTCTTAACTAATCATTTTCAGTGCAGTCTTTGGGGGTTTCTATGTGTACGTCATGCCATCTACAAATAACATTTATCTTACTTTGTATTTCACAACTTTTTTCTTCTCAATATTATTATTTTCTGGTTCTAGAAAAGACAAGACCTTGGGTATGATTAGTATGGGCTCTACCAACTGGGTTTTTACCCAAGTCCTGAACATCCTTCATTTCTTTTTCTTGTCTCTTTATTTTTTGAGGGGACTTACAGTATCATGTTGAATATAAATAATGAGTGTGGATAGCCCTGTCCTTTTCCAGATGTTGCAAAGTGTTCCGCTTTTTGTCTTTGTATTTTTTTAATGTTTGACTGATTACACATCATCTTTGTTGTGCTGAGTACATTTTTCTATACTTAATGGTCCGAGTTTTAATGTGAACGTGTGTTGAATTTTATTAAGTACCTTTCTTTGTTTGTTTCTTAAGAGAATCATGAGTTTTGTCCTTCCTTCTGTGGATATGCTATCTCATGTTTATTGAATCTTCATCCTTGCTTCCCTGTAATGAGTCTGACTTGATCACAGTAGATAATCTTTAATGTGCTGTGTTAATGGCTTGCTAGTATTTTTGTATCTATGTCTTCAAGGTATTGGCCTGTAGGTTTGTTTATGTATTTGTTAGTTTTGTTAACCAGTGTAATGAGGCCTTGTAAGGTGAAGAAAATTCTTTTCTTCTTTTTTACTTTTTATTTTTTTTTTTTTTATGAAGGGGAATAATTTCAGAAGAATTGGTAGTAGTTCTTTGTATGTTTGGGAGGTCTCAGTGCTATAGCCATCTGACCATTGACTTTTCTTTGGGAGATGCTGTACTATGAATTCAGTCTCATTAGTTATCGTTGGTTTGCTCTGGATTTCTGTTTCATTGGGATTCAATCACCACAAAGTGCATGTATTGAAGAATTTCTCCAATTTCTTGCGACTCTCAAATTTGTTGGTAAATAGTTGTTCAGACCCACTCTTTAAATAATTCACCCTGAAAGTAGCAGATAGTCATTTCCTTCCTAAAGGATAAACTAGAAGAGTTCCAGAATCGGCGGTGGTGGAGGTAGAGGTGGATTGTAGCCATTCACCATCCCACTCAGTTTCCTTTTTAATGTTATACGTGTGAGTAAATGAGACTGCATTGTGAACATACCCTGTTGGGGCATATTCTGCTAACTGCAGAATCCACTCCACTCGGACAGTGGATTTCCCCTCTGCTTTTTCATAATACATATTCATATTATAAGGTTATTAATTTTGTGCATGTACTTAGTAAACGAATTTGCGAATTCCTCAACTGGTGCAATTTTTTAATACTTTGGGTGGGTTTAGGGAGAGGTAAGTCTTCTTACTAGATTTATCAGTGCTTTGCCAAAAATTGTAGATAGGTTTCTGTCGGCTCTTACTATGCACGGGCACTTGTTCTTTATTAATAAATGTCCCTGTTCTTCGTGGGCATTTACACACTAAGCAGCATCTCTGCAGCATCTGCAGAGAGTTTGACCTCAATGTTGGGAGCGGATTTCTGGTAATGAGTGTATTCAAGCACAAGGATAGGTTCCTGTAGCATAAAGGGGCTCATTCCTTTGGGAGCTTCCCTTAAATAATTAAAAGTATTTACAACACTCCCTGGGGGCCACGGGCCAAGTAGTTGCCTGTGTGAACTTATTTTCATCCCAGCACCACCTTTAATGATACCCAGTCTATAGAGGTTCCAAAGGCAACAAAGGACAAGAGGCTCAGAGACCATGTAGCATACCTAACCATGTTAGCATACCTAGCCATGGAGATGCTGACATAGGCTCTGTCTGTGTTGCATTCTTTCTGGCCTCATCATTAGGGTCATGAAGGGATTTTTTAAAATTTATTTTATGTGCCTTGGTGTGAAGGTGTCAGATTCCTTGGAACTGGAGTTACAGACATTTGTGTGCTGCCACGTGGGTGCTGAGAATTGAACCCAGGTCCTCTGGAAGAGATGTCAGTGCTCTTAACCGCTGAGCCATCTCTCCAGCTCCCAAAGGGATTTTTTTTTTAAATAGGTGTTCAAGATAAAGATATGAACAAGTCAGAGCAATTCCAAGGAACCCATTGTTTGGTGGAGGCTGAGGCGGTGTTATTTGTAGGATGAATAATGAAGGAGCATATAGTCAATTCTTCTTGTTTGTCATAGTTATGCCTTATAAAGGGGTGCCCGCACTGAGCCAGTCTGAAAGCATTGCCCCAGACGAAGCAGAGTTCTGTTCCTGCGAGCCTCTGACCCATGTGCTCGTCAGCCCTTCCACACATCACCTTGTTTGGTGCGTATCTGCTAAAGGTGCTGTGTTTTATGGATCACATTCACCGGCGTTGAACCCCTGCCAAGCGGCAGCAGAAACACAGGCTGAAGAGGCGTCTCTAGCACATACTTTCTTTGTGAAGCACATTGTAGCCTTCACAAGCTTGAAAACATCCGCTATCTCTCAAATACCAGGGAAGAAAATGTTCTTCAGTAGACCGTGGCAGAGATTCTTGTTTAAAGGCTAGGAAACAGGAGCAGACCAGTGAACCCGGCTCATTTTGAACTCAAAGAGAGTACGTGTTCAGTGGCTTGAAATGTTCAGTGCTCTGTCGGTGGACACAAAGGACTGGATGATTACAAATACATTTAAATGAGTAGGTGAAATTTTAAATACCTAATCTACAAATGAGAAGCTGAGAATATGGCTCATATGGTTGAGCGTGGGCCTAGTGAGTTAGAGCCATAGCACGGCATAAACTGTACACAGCTGTACAAGCCTGTCCTCCTAGCAGAAGCATTCGAGGTAATCCTTAGACACAAAATGAGTTTGAGGTGAGGTGTGTTTACGTGAGACCTTGTTTCCAGAATAGGAAATACACTCCGCGTTGTAATTAGACACTAGTCCTCTCACTGCCCCCTGAGATGCAAATTTGCCAGAGCCGAAGCTGCCATGGAGGAGCTTGTCTAGAGCTGACTTTCTCCTTAAGGGGTCAGAGTGTGATGGGCATGTCAGGGTTGCCAGCCACGAAGTCTCTGTCAACTCTGCCAGTCAACTTTCCTGACTCAGCACAAAGTAGCCCCAGGGAATCTACTGTAAACACATGTGGCGCTGCACCAGGAAAAGTTTTAGGTTTGCACACTACATTTTGAATTTCACATAATTTTCCTATCACAGAATGCTATCTGTCTTCTGAATTTTCTTCCAACTCTTTTAAAATGAAGAAACCACTCTTAGCACGTGGGCTAAAGCCTAGGGTAGCCAGATTTATCCTGAAGCCTATAGTTTGTCAACTCTGATCTTCCATACTACTAGGTAGGGATGCTTGATCATTTAGACTAATCTTTTAAAAAGTATGGTGAAGTTTAAAAATTGCCGAAGTCCTACAACCTAACATAGTTTTCAAAGATAGTGCATACACACTCACGCATCAGCACAATCCATCCTGTGGTCTTGGAATTGCACTTGTTCCTTTGAGAACATGTGGTCTTTTTGAGCCTTATGGATAGACGGATCTGCACCCCGAGTGTAACAGCAAACTGTGACCGGGCTACTTGTCTTTCACTAGCATCATTTAGTTCCTGTTTGGTTTTATTGCAGTTACCAGGCACATTGCTCGGGTTCTTTGTGCTCAGAGATAATGCCGGTGAAGGGGGAGAAAAATAAAATGTGGTCATCAAGTTGTCATGCTCAACCTTGTCCTTGAAACACATAGAGCGGAGTAAGCTACACAAGCGGCTTGCATGTTGAAGTAGAGAAGACTTAGAGATGAGTGCACTGTACTTCCTGAGTTGGTAGTTGCCTTCTTTGTGTTCTTGGACCAGGAAAACTCCAGAGACCAATGGTCATCATCCTACTTATGGGTGGAAAAGCTTAGTGTCCAGGGTGGATGGCAAGGGATGTAGGTGTCATACAAATCCACGAGACCTCACATCTAAGGATCTCTATGTCTTCAATTCTTTTTTTTTTTTTTTTTTTTTTTTTTTTGGTTTTTCGAGACAGGGTTTCTCTGTGGTTTTGGAGCCTGTCCTGGAACTAGTTCTGTAGACCAGGCTGGTCTCGAACTCACAGAGATCCGCCTGCCTCTGCCTCCCGAGTGCTGGGATTAAAGGCGTGTGCCACCACCACCCGGCTGTCTTCAATTCTTTATCCTTGCATCAGGATCACCGCATGCATGCTGCTGTCCCAGACTTTGTGTGTCTATGTCTCTGCATCCGAAGAACCTTCTCAAGGGCGCAAAAGAGGGATAAAACGTGACTATGGAAGAAAATAGATGAGCGACATCATAGACTAAGATGCCCGCTGTCAAGTTCGTGAGACAATCAGAATTGTTTTGCTCATGCAGCTCATGCAGTCAGCTGCCTCCAGTTATGAAATATGAATATGCAGCACCTGGACACCAGGTGCCTCATTTGTGTTGGCAGCCTCCCCAAGGCTGCTACACAATCCCCTATCTCTGGGAACCTCATCTTTCCCCATCAGCCGCGATGTTGTGGTATGTGACCAAGTGGCAGATTACCACCGTCATTCCTCTGTGTTCCAGGACCAGATAGGATGCCAGCCATGATCACCTTCCTGTACTCAGGGCATTAGTTATGATCTATAACAAGGAAGATGAGTTGTAGAGAGTCTGCCCAGAATCCTGTTTTGATTATATGCAAAGACAGTAACTATGTATCTCACCATGAGAATTCAGAAATAGGTTAAGTGTGCTGGCACATACCTGGAATCCCAGCACTGGAGAGACTAAGAGGTTTGAGGACAGCCTGGTGAAACTACATCTCAGCAAAATTAAAGAATAATTAAATATAACTTCAGTCTTATACCATAGGGGAGTGACTGAAGGCATTGTAGCATATCTAGTGATTGAATTTGTTTTTTGGGCATTTGAACATAAAAAAAAATGATGGTTTAGTGGGATTATATTATGGGAGAAAACGCTATGTAAAATTTTGAAGTGATGTGATGATACGAAAAGCAAAGAAACATAAAACCACACCTAGGTCAGCAACAATGTCAGGCACTAGCCACAGGAGTGTTTTCCTGGGATATGGACAGCTGCGTTTTCTCATGAGCCTCCTAGAAACCACTGTGTCTAAGCTGACCCCGACCCTTCACTACACATAAGGGCATCTTCATCACTGCCTGTGATGCCATCCCTATTAAGCCATGTGATGGAATCCTCACTGCTATATAGAGTGACATCCTGGGTGCTTATTGCCCTCACCTGTCACAGAGGGGAGTCCTGGGGAAATGGTCCAGGGGAGAAAAGTCATTGCTTCAGCTGCCGACACCAATGAAATCTGGAGCAGAACAAGGCGACTCTTCTAGGGGGAACCTCTCTGTGCAGCCAGCATCCTAAGGAGGAGCCTGCATTTTGGCATTAAGCTGTGTGGACTGGACAGAGTGGGTCATGGAGAGAGTTTCAAATGAGAAACCCTTGCATCCTCAGGATCAGAGGTTAATGTTGCTGTCTGGAGTCCACACTATTTCTCTCCCACTTAAATTCCATGGATCTGACTTTGGGAAGGAAGAGCTGGTTCTGGAGAAGATATTGCTCCTTGATTCTTGGCAATCAAGTGTGATTCATGATGATGGTAGCAGATGGGTCCTGAGTTCAGACAGCTCTTCCCTGATCTAGCCTGTGAACTAGCCTGAGCTCTCCAGTTCTTAGCAGTATGGTCAACACTGACCAGTTCTCTTGACCCGAGTGTTTCCAGTCTGAATGGGAGATTCAGGTCTACTCTTTTAGCACCAGTTGGGGGATCAGTTATAGAGGATGCTGCCACCAGCTTGCAGGAAGAGATCTGGGAAAATGAGAGGGCACAATGGGAAGGGGGCTCTCTTTTTCTTTTCTTTT
>NC_022017.1:40031526-40064116 GCF_000317375.1 Microtus ochrogaster | reverse complement strand
ATCTTTTATGTACATGGAAGATAAAGGAAAATATTGAAAATTCCCATAACAACACTGATTTTTAATACTTACTAGAAAGAATGACAAGCACCAGGTTGAAATCCTCTTTGCTGCGTTTTGAGGTCATTCCTCCGGCTGGCTTGGCCCTTTGTGGAAACCCACTAGTGTCCTGTTAATCTTCTCAGGAAGGGGAAACACCCTGAATGGGAGGCTCGTCTGCCTTCACAATGAAATAGTGCCATGAAAACTCATCGGTTCTCACATGCTTACACAGACTCCCAGATGTTTTTCCTCCTTTTGTGGAGGATTAGAAATCCATCATTACTTTGGTCCATCAATGTCCACTACATCAGCATGTGCAGGGCCACTTGTCTCCTTTCCCCCCTCCCTGTGATGGGCTCTGATGGAAGTTCAGCACGCTGTCCCAGGAGCATGGTTGGAAGGGCAGCATGGACTCTTCTTGGAGAGGAAGAGCAACAGCCCTTTGGTGCTAAGGAGCTACCTCCTGCTGTGCTGCCTGTGTCTGGATTGTGCTGGGTGCTCACTATAGCTCTGGCTTCTTCTAAACATGCTCTGCTAAAAACTCGCGACTTAGGCAAGTCTGCTGATGACATTGTTATTCTTGTTTAGTTCCAGTTCTCGTGAGAGAACCTTACTTTTCTTGCACACAGTTTTTCCTGACACCCTTCATTTTGTAATTGCCTCTGGATTTCCCTCTCTGCTGTGTTATTTCTTAGTGTTGCCTGTCCTTATGTAGGTGGTAGTGTCCATCACACCTTCTTGACAACAAACTATTTTCTATAAAGAAGCAGAGGTGTTCTGGGAAGCAGAAAACAGTCTCCCCCCTGTAGTAAGCTTTCTCATTGAGACCACCAGTCTGCAAGTAACAACACAGAGACTTATTAATTATGGAAGCTTAGCCTTAGCTTAGGCTTTTTTTCTAACTAGCTCTTATAACTTAATTAGCCTGTTTCTATTAATCTATAATTATCACATGGCTTGGTTACTTTTCCTCTGTTCCACATGTCTGACTCTTTCCACTTCCCATTTGCTGTCTCAGTTTCTCTTCTTCCCAAAGTCCTCTCATTCTGCAGAAGTTCTGCCTATCCTCTCCTGCCTAGCTACTGGCCAGTCAGTTCTTTGTTGAGCCAATCAGAAGGTGCCTTGGCAGAGACATATTTTCACCAAAAGATTATTTCACAGCACCCCTCTTTCTAGTGTTTTAAGCTTATGAACAAAATATATCACACATGCCCAAAAGAACTTTGCATACATTGTTAAGGTTACTAATCACTTTGGGCTAAGAATTAAGTTAAAGAGGTCAAATCTCTTAACCCATCAGTAGCAGAGTTTGCTCTATTGGAAACAGCAGAGAGAAAGTATAAAGGAAGAGCTGGAGAGATTTAGGTGTGAAATGGCTTTGATGAGCTCTGCTTGGCTCCTTAATGTGAGTGCAAGCATGCATGGACTGCAGACAGGTACCAGGTCCTAGGGTCACTGATAACCTGCAGCACAGCAAGAAACTATGGCCTGCATCCTGCAATTGCAGGAAATGCACTGGACAATGACATGAACCAGCTCAGAGGAGAATTCTTCCCCAAGACTCCTGTTACAGCTAAGCCTATCTATGACTTAAACTCAGCTTTAAAGTCGGGGCCAAGAAACTCATATTCCTGCCCAGAAAATGGCATGATATGTAGTTATGAATGTACGTACATGCATGTGTGTGTGTGTATGTGTGTGTGTGTATGTGTGTGTGTGTGTATGTGGTTTAGCAGCTATACAAAACGCACATAGATCCTCAAGATTAAGAATGTTATAGGAGTTGTTTGGACAAAGCCTGGGCTCTGGCAGCCCTGACAAGTTAGATTCTGCCACTGGTTCTTAGGAGATAAAGAGACCCATAATGGTGAGAAATGAAATTTATTCAGTGTGGCCACATTGGGTATAATAAGTATAGCAACTGCAGCCTCTTGTACAATAGCTCTTAACTGAGTGTTCAGTGGGGTTGCTTTTGCCCTACTTTAAAGTGAATGCCTCTAAGGATGTCAAGAATCTCAGTATTTTTAGCACTCTGTAGGAGTGGCTTCCAGTAAGTTTGAAGATGGGTCAAATATTGGCTAATATTTTACTGTATCTGATAGAGTATTGCTGTTCTGTTACCGGCAGTAGCCGACACACATGGAATTTGTATGATCACAACTGTGCCATGCAGTTAGACAGTATCCTCATTTTCTGAATAAAGAACTTGAGGCACAGCCAGGCTAAAGGATGGTATGGTGTCAATTTGTAATGGTTCCCTAGAAGCTCACAAAGCCAAGGCGTAGGCCCAGTGCAATAATATTCAGAGATGGGATCTTTGCTGGTTGCTGCACCATCAAGGTTCTGTGCTTATCAGTAGATTAACCTATTGATTCATTTAGAGCTTAATAGGGTTTGGGAGGGGGTAGAAAATTTAGGAAGTGAGGTCTAATTGGAGGAGGTGAAGGCTCTGGAAGGCCATATTTGGCCCTTAGTGCCTTATTCCCTCTCTTCCTCTCTCCTTCCTCCTCCCTCCCTCCCTCTCACCGCCTCCTGACCATGTGTGTAGGCCGCGCCTTCCTTGCCTGTGTCCCTCCATCAGGATGTTAGGTATGCTTTTTTTGTCACCAAGATGGAAAACTGACATGATGTGGTTTCCTGAAGGCTGCACAAGTTAGTAACAGGGTTCAAGTTCAAACCCAGGCTCATTGATCTAGAGCCAGCAACCATGTGTCTACTGAGCTGTATGCCCAAGTTGGTCCTCATGTTGGTCCATTCATCAGAGGCAAGGAAAGCTCACGACTCTTTTTAGTCTCTGTAAGGTCTCCTATGTCTCATAGGAAAGACTTCAGTTGTTGCCTAAGATAGCGTCTGGTGTGGAGTGAATAAGAGAACAACCATGGCTGGGGCATGTTAAGTGGAAGGTTGTAATCCAGTAATTCTCACAAATCCCACTGAACATAGACAATTCACTCTCTCAATATGATATCGCCACCTTCTGCAGGATGTTCTGCCCTCCCGTCCAATCCCTGCTCCCAGATCTACCTCAGCACCAGAGGACAGCAGCAGAGGTCACCTTGAAACCCGCCCACAGGCCTGCCTTGCCAACTGTGATGTTTCCTTTGCAGTCTTAGATTTTCTCTGTGGGTTTTCTGCCCGTGAGTTTTTATCTTCCTTTGCGACCGTGTGGTCCGTTTTCTTTCTCTGTTGCCAAGTTGAGGAGCCATGGAGTCGGGAGGGAAAATATCTTTCCATATTCTACCCTTAAGGAGTCTTGCCAAAGTCTTTCCTGAGGCTGCTGGATGGAGGCCCAATCCTGTTCTCAGAAGCCACGTCCACAATGAGCATCTACAGATGAGGAGCCAGTGCGTGGCCCCAGCCACCCTGGACACAGAGTGACAGGCTATCCCTGCCCTCGACTGTGCTTTGAGAGAGAGAGAGCACATCATGTCCTTGGCCCTGACAGCCCTTCTGCTGGGAAGCAGCATATTTCCCATTCTCTAGTTCTCCTCCACCCCCCACAGCATCAATTTTAATAATTACACAGGAAGTTCCTTTTCCTTCAGAAAAGATGGCCGTGGCAGTTTTCGGCTGGGTGTTCACTATTTTTTTTTTTTCTTCTTCAAATCCCCAAGAGTTATGGCATTCAGGGAATGAGTCACGTCTTCTGGGGTAGTGAGTCCAGTAACACCACAGTAGGCAGTGCTGAAGTTCAAATGGACTTCACAGCCCCCTTCCCCCCCCCCCCAGTAAGTCCTTTAACCTCTCCATGGAGGCTGCTTCTGGGTCAGAAGAAATTTGGGAAAGAGACACAAATCAGGAGGGCAAACTTCCTTGGAGGGTGACTTGGTAGAAAGGGTTTAAGAAGCCTGAAGGAGGAGGCATGAGGAGAAAGGGAAAGGGGTATCGTGATTATGCCCTATCTCCTGGAAAAAGTATGAGAGCCGCCGCTTGGCCCAAAACGTTGGTTAAAGATTGAGCCCACTCGTAAGGACACAGCAGTCCAAACTCCAGTCTCCTATAGCAAAAAGCCATGCCCCATGCAAATTTAACACTTCCCCTACAATAGCTGAGTCCAGGCTTACACCCTCTACATCTGGGCCCCACCATGCCATAGACCCAGCGCTTCATGTACCGAGACTTTCCCATGCTCGTTATGATTCTACATTTCTCATCTGAAAAACACTTCACCAAATGGCTCTCCTGTCTCCCAAAATTATTGTGAAGGTCAGATGAGGAGATGTGTGCCCAGAGTGCGAAGTAGTGTTTTGTGTGTGTGTGTGTGTGTGTGTGTGTGTGTGTGTGTCTGTTTCCTGCAGAGGAACAGGAATGATGCACGCGATAGCTTTGGGGTCTGCTTCATGCACAGAGTGATTTGAGCACCGCATTCCTTCCTCTCTCCTGGGTTCCCACTGTGACCTGAGAAGCACCTGTGCTGGAGTCACCTGGGGAACCGATTGACTTGCCAGTTGTTGAGCGCTGGCCCAGAACCTCTGAGTCAGAGGCTGGGTGGGTATCAGCTCTGATGGCTGCCTGCTCCCTCCTTCCTCAGCTCCGCTTGCCAGCACTGCAGATTGTGTGAAGTGTTTGCTACGTGCTGTGCTGTCTCCATCCCCAGGAGAACCAGGGCATCTGGGGGTGGGAAGGGGTTGGAAATGGATCAATTAGCATGGAGTCTTTGCTTGAACTTTACCCTGGGTTTATGGAGCTTGGAGACACAGGGAAGGCTGCATTCCTCACTGCAGAGCTGCTTAATTCGTTCTCACTCTCTCACGGAGTGCCATTGGCTCATTCCAGCCACTGAGCCCAGTGATATTTGCTTCCAATCTGAGTGGGCAGCCAGAGCTGTTGATGGTAAGGTGTATTAGCTCTTAACCCGAGCAGGGTGGACATTTCTTCAGCTATTCAAAACTCAGGCCATCCAAATCTAATAGCTCCCCAGTGAAGACCAAGCTTGGTGTCAAGTTCACAGTGCTGGTGTCCCTCTCCTTTGGGACCCCACTGCAATGGCAGCAAGCACAGGGTTACTTCATATAGATCAATTAGCTGAGCTCAAGACTGGAGGATTGGCTCAACTGTAAGACATATGTTTAGTGCACACAAGGTCTTGGGGTTTAATCCCTAACACCCAAACCAACAGCAGTGACAAAAGCCGAAGAGCAGAAGCAGCAGCAGCAGCAACAATAAAAACTCCCAAACAAATCAAAATTAAATCTAAGTTCAAATCCCAACTAACTAATATAGTTCTGTTACTTTCTTCTCCTTCTCCTTCTCTGTCTCCGTCTCCTTCTCCTTCTTCTTCCTCTTCTTCCTCTTCTTCTTCCTCCTCTCTCTCTCTCTCTCTCTCTCTCTCTCTCTCTTCAGTAGTTTTATGGATCTTCCTTCCTTTATATACCTGAACTATGGTTAGTTGGATGCAGGATTGCATCCATACCAGTGCTCACACATCCCTGATATCTTTTGCAGGCCCCAATCCCAGGCCTGAACTTTGCTCACTGAGCTGTTAGCAGAAGTTGCCAGATGAGCTTTGAAAAAAGAACTTCCAATTCCACGGTTGAAACTGTGCCATCACCAGAAACAGGCTGTATGTGAGCTAGCCCTTCAGATTTTAAAAGTGCGATTAATGAAGTCGAATATAGTCCGAGAAGTCTACCTCAATTGACAGCAGGCTAGACCAGTCACCAGCCAGTTTCCAGGCCTCTCAATGAGCCTAGTCAAAGTCAGTTCAAGCTGTCTGCCTGATTGCTTTGATGTACGGATATCAACCTAGTGTTTATGCCATGGAGGTCTGGTTGTTAGCATCGTTTCAATGATCTATACAATGGAGATATCAGTGACATCTCTTGAGTTCTACAAGGACAGGAGCTGGATCGAACCACGTGCATTACCTGTCCACTAAATCCTTGCTTAGTGACTGGGAAGTCCTAGAAGGGAGAGGTAGTGAACCCTTTGCATATCTGTCTGGCACTTCACCCATTCACTACGCTTAGGATATTTCTATGCTCCATTACAGCAATTCTCCACCCACTCCCAAGCCTATAATGTAGAGATATCATTTGCTGGGCAGAGATCATGAAAAATAGCAAGGGGGTGTTGAGAAGCTAGATTTCCTTTTGGTGTAAGCAGCTGAATGCTTCGTAAGTCTTGCGCAATCCACTGATGAATTGGGTCCTCATATGAAGGCACGCTTTTTATATTGCTCAGAGTTTTACAGTCGGATGCAGGCATCTTTTTGTGAATGCAACATGGATCTACAGAAGGAATTAGGGCTCCTGGTCTCTATCATCATATCTCATCCCTTCTCAGTTGACTCAGCAGGGTGGAATCACTCGCCTGCATCTTGAGGAGGGGGAACATCAACTTAGAGATGGGATATGGGTGGTGACCAGAACGGACAGCTAAGAAAGTGACAACACAAACAGGTTTTTATGCAGAAGGAAATTGTGGATAGATGTCACTGCTGAATGTGACCAGGTTACCTATAACACCTTGTGTGATTGCTGAGACCTCATGGACCAATGGGTGTCAATGAAAAGCCTGGGTAATTGACCTCAAAGACATTGTGAGTTTGTAGAGCTTCTTAGAAAAACATACAGTTCCACACCCAAGGCACTGTGTGCTCTCATCTCAGGGAAGCCAAACAAAACTGAAAAGTGTGTATGTGCCAGGATGTGGTGCAAGAGCTGTTTCTAGGGTGACATGCCCAGCCCACCCTGCAAAGACCTAAAGAGAAAAGCCCCCATTCCAACCACCTGCTACTGACTTCTTCCTCTTGCCTGCCAGTTCGAAGTGGGATGGGGACAGCGCCAAGGGCATTCTTAGGCTTCCGTTCTTGCTGGCACACTAGCCAGGAAGAAACCCCGGTTGGCTGGCTGTCTTGGGCAGATGCCACCATCGTGTGTTTGCTTGGCGGGCCATGGGTAGGAAGCAGAATGCTTCTGTTAGGCCTTGGGCATTCCAGACCTCTGGGACAAGCTACTGGGACCTTCACCTCCCATCTACCTGATAGACAGGTGATAATCCTACCAACTCCTCATGTAACCTAGTGATGAAGGCAGGAGGCACAGTTGATGTCTATAGAACAGACACTGTAGTTTTCAGTCCCAGTGACAAAACTCCCACACCCTCAAGAGCACACTCAAAAATTTTCTGCACATGCAGAATCACACATCATTCGATTGGGACAAATCAGAAGGGTTTATACTGGAACACTGGGTCTGGTGGCACACACCTGTCATTCCAGTGTCTAGGGAAGGTGAGGTGAGGAGACCAAGGTTCAAAACTAGCCTGGAGAACATGATGAAACCCTTTTCCAAAAACCATATTAGATCTTAGAATTCAGCGGAGGGCCTCCGCTATCACTTTGCCTACTTTTACATAGACATTACAAGCCACCTATGTATCCCAAACTGGCTTGGATGTCATATGTGACCCTGAACTTATAATATTCCTGACTTCACTTTCCAAGTGCTCAATTATATGTGTATGCCACCACGCCTCGTCTTCTATGATATTCCCAGTTGTTGTTGTTGTTGTTGTTGTTGTTGTTGTTGTTGTTGTTGTTTAAAATGTTATATAGGGAATCAAGCCTAGGACTTCAGACTTGAAGGCAAGCACTCTGCTATCTGAACTGCAACCCCAGCCCCGTGAATGATTAAAACACACACAGAGTCTCAGTGGAGCCCTCTTCCTATTTGAACCATACAAGGGACTAGTTCTGAGATATTTCTTAGACAGGAGGGTTTCAAGCCTGCTGAAAAATCATGGCAGTAATTAACATTCTTTCCTATTCTGCCATTTGCCTCATTCTGAGACCTAACATACCAGGACAGGCTGTGGAGGGAAAGGAGCACCCACTTTCTGGGCTAGGTGGGCACCGGAAACTGGGTGCTTGCTTCATGCCTGGCATGAGACCATGCCTTGAAGGGCACATTGTCAATATCTTATTTTACAGACTGGGCAACCCAAGTCCAAGAGCTAGAGTTGGTCCCTTGGTCCCTTACAAGAAGCCCTAAGGCAGAAAAGTAATGTCACTCTCTGCTTTTAAAGCCTGGCTTCATTTCTGTTTCTTTTGTTGGAAATGGTGTAAGAAGCCCAAAATGACTCCTACCCGTGTGGCCTGCACTCAAAGAAGGATCTGTTGTCTCGTGTCTCCTTGAACCCCTCAAATCACTCTTTGAGGCAGGACTCTTATCATCTAACATCACACTCTATCAAGCCTGGGGTAGAGGATGTGCCCCAATCTCTCTGTCTCCATCTCTGTGGATTTCTTTCCTATTCTGCCATTTGCCTCATTCTGAGACCTAACATACCAGGACAGGCTGTGGAGGGAAAGGAGCACCCACTTTCTGGGCTAGGTGGGCACCGGAAACTGGCAGGCCTTTGTAGTTCAGTTCTAAGGCCTGGGAAGCTCCAAACTCAACCTCTTTTCTTACAGCTTCCTTCATCTCTGGCTAGAACCTGGGCTTCCTGATAGAGAAAAGATGTTAGCAGATCTGCAAAGGCCCCTCATTTATATAAAATGAGTCCTAGGTCTGTACCTGGCCCCATCTCTGGACCACGGAGGAGCTGATATGGCTACAGTGGGATCTAAGCCCCTCCCCAGCTCTGTGCTCTGTGCTTCTTGTCTTCCTTGTTCCCATCCCTGCTCTGCTTTATTCATCCCTTTGAGCTCTCTACTAGGTACATGCTGTGACTTCATTACAAGCTCTTGCCTGGTTCCTGTAGTTATTAATGTGAGTTCTTGTCTCCAAGAAGAAAGTAAAGTCTCCAGAGGCAAGGGCCGGGTTATCACTTTAGTTTTTTTTTCTTCTTTTTTTTAAGATTTATTTAACTATATGAGATGTTTTGCCTGCCTGCATGTATGTATCCTGTATGCATACCTGGTGCCCAAGGAGGTCAGAAGAGGATGGTGGATCTCTTGGAACTGGAGTTAGAAATGGTGATGAGTCATCGTATTGGTGCCAGAACCTGAACCCCAGTCTGCTGCTAGACTAACATATACTTTTAACTGCTAACCCACCTCTTCAGCCCCCATGATAAGGAAAAGAGCCAGCTCTCAGTGTCTGGAATCTGGGTTCTAATCCTCTCATGTCATGTTTCATGTGACTTCTGCTTCCCCCATTGCCACAGGGGCACTCTTCAGGTGGGAGTTAGGACATAGAGGGATTGGTGCTTCATCCTGTATTGTTCCTAGGGAGAACTCAACTCCCTTTGTTCCTGGAAATGATACAGCTGGGGCGCTGGAACACTGCTCTTATAGGAACACTTGGCCTTGGACAGGAGTGCTAACCTGTAACTTCATCCTACCTACCAATTGTTGTTTTTACTCTTTACTCTTTTGGCTTTTTTAGGGGGGAGGGTCATCCAGCTTCCAAATAAATCACACACAGAGTCTTATTCTTTCTTCTAAACACCTGGCCTTAGCTTGGCTTGTTTCTAGCCAGCCTTTCTTAAATTATTCTGTCTACCTTTTGACTCTGGGCTTTTTTCTTTCTTACTTCCATTGCTGGTTGTATAGCTGGGTTGCTTGCCCCCAGCGCCTTCTTTTCTTTGTTCTCTCGTTCCTTCTCCTTTCTTCCAGCTTTCTCCTTTTATTTATACTCTCTGCCTGCCAGCCCCACGTACCCTTTTTCCTGTCTTGCTATTGGCTGTTCAGCTCTTTATTAGACCATAAGGTGTTTTAGACAGGCAAAGAATCATAGCTTCACAGAGTTTAAACAAATGAAGCATGTACAAAAAGCACACATATTTCTATCATGAAACAAATGTTCCATAGCATAATCAAAAGTAATACATCTTAAACTAACATTATACAACAAACAACCAATACATGATGTCCTTGACTACCTGACCCTCGCTGCCTGCAAGTTGATGAGGGTAAAGTCACCCACAGGGTCACATCCTATTGGTGGCACCAGGAGGGGAGATATTTTATCTAAATCTTGGGTCACGGAACAAGACCCTTCCTTGTTTTTAATCCTGAACTGACAACCAGCTCTACCTACCTGGTTCTGAAAGGGATGTCTGAAGGGAGCTAGCTAAACAAGACCCAGTTCTTCAGGTTCCTATCTGGGTCCAGAGCGCTGCTACGGGGGGGGGGGGTTGCTGAAGTCATACAGGATGGGCAAAGACCCATGTGAGGAAATTTCTGAAATACAGTCACCAAGCAGCGTCCCTTAAATGCTTTGCAAAACAGGTTTGCTCTCGGACTGAGGATGTGGCTCTATTTGAGTGATTCAAACATGAAGTCCTGGATTTGATCCCCAGCAGCACATAAAGCCAGGTGATATCATGTGCCTATAAACCCAGATTTCAGGGAAGGGAGCAGAAGGAGCAGAAGTTCACGACCATCATTTGCTACAAATCTTCCTTGGGTACCCTGAGGTACTGTTTAAAAACAAACAAATAACCCTCAGGGTTTGTTCTCTGCTGGCTTCCACCTACTGAAGCCTTCTCCAGGCCTCAGCTTCCTCAACAGCTCCTGTTTGCATTCTGTCTCCCTTCTGGGGGCAGAGAATGTGGAATGCAAATAGCACTTTGTAACCCGCACCCTCCTCCCCTGCAGCTCTTACTTTGTGCCTCTTGTTCTCCTGCTTTCTCTCCCGCCACGGGCTTCTGCCAGCTTAGCCCACAGTGGCCTCCTTTCGTTCAGTCATCTCAGTTTCAGTCAGACTTGTCCAGTTTAGTCCCGCAGCCTGCTTCCCTCACCCTTTAGAATCCTCGGCAGACAGTCAACCCAACTGGCTAATCACGTAAGGTTCTGATACTGGTGCCGGTGCCCTGATGGCTGCTTCCTGTCTTGGTGGCTTCCTAGACCTGCGCACCCTGAGACCCAGTTACAGAGGGACAGAAATGCCCAGATTCACCTTGACTGGCATGGATATATACCACCTGGGGCTGGTGGCTGGCGCTAGTCCCACAGTCGCCATCCTTCCTCAAGCCTCTTCTTCTTTCATGGATAAGCCTTCTGCTTTTTCCCAGGCCATTCCCCACTGAGGATCTCTGGAAGCAAGAACATAAGGCCCTGGAAGGACCCTGTGGTTGCTAGGAGAAGCAGGGATGCTGTGTAGTGTAGAACGCAGGCTGTACCTTCCGATTCTGAGAGAGCGCCTGACTCTGCCAGCCTGTCACTGGGATCTACCTGCTTCATGCCTCAGTTTCCTCTTCTTTCCATGGGTCTCTACCCAGTACATTGATACCAGTGAAGGGTACAGAAGTACTAGAGGCTAGCCCGGGAAGAGTGTTCTGCAGACAATAGCTGCTAAGACAGTGCTATCCTATGTGAGTTATCATCCTAGCTGTTGGGTGGCATCTGGAGGTCAAGAGTCTAGGAGGCGGTCCAGGAGCTTGGCTGCGTCACGCAGCTCCCTTGTCATGTTCCCCAGTTTTAGATCCATCTGAGGCAAAGAGAGAGGGCAAGCATCTGATTTCTGTGATCATGGGGGACCCTGTTCCCTCATCCTATTTTTATTTCAAATGTGTTTCTGTCCAGCTCTGGGCTACTGAGGAACTGAATGAACACGGACTGTGTCAGTTGCTTCTCTATTCCTGTGATAAAAATACCATGGCCACTTGCAGAAGGAAGTTTATTTGGGCTTGTGGGTCTAAAGGGTTGGAGTCCATGGTGGCATGGCAGCAGAAGCAGGATGTGAGGGCTCCCGTCTTGATCCACAAACATGAAGCAGAGAGAAGGGAGTAGAAATGACTCAGGCACCCTGACTCTCAAAGCATCGTTCTAATGACGTGCTTCCTCCAACAAAGCTGCACTCCCTAAGTCTCCCCAAACTGTACCATCAACTGGAGACCACACATTCAAATCCCTGGGATCATAGGGAACATTTCTCATACAGCCTCTCCCAGATACGGTGAGCCCTTCCCAGTCCTGTTTCTTGTTCAGAGCCTTCATGACATACAAAATAGCTCCTCATGCTTCAGGAATGGTTAACTTTGAATTCTTTGGCCCCAGCCTGCCCTGGATGGAGTAAGTGTGGTATATGTGAACTTGGGCCTATGGGAGCCGGCTGCTTTCTCCCTTTGTGCCCCCCAGAACTCATTCATCCCAGTCAGAGGTTAAGTCTCCTTGATCCACCATACTGCCCGTGATCTGTGTGCCACTGCTGGTCAAGGACCTGCTTGGATGTCAGCCGCTGCCTGGCATACCTGGAGTTGGCACACCTCAGCTGTTCCAGGACAGATCCTGTGACTGGGGGGTTAAGTAGCATGCGGGATGGTTACAAAGCCCAATATGTTCTCCTTATGACTTCCCGGGCTGGGTGGCAGGTGGCTGGTGACTGGCAGCTGGCGGGTGGCTGGTAGCTGGCAGAGTATGCATGCCTGGCACACCTGCCAATTGGACCTTTGATCACGATGGGGTTGTCCAGCCAGCCCAGTGCATTATAGAATACAGAAGCTTCAAAAGGCAGCACATAACCACTGGGGAACTGCAGGGAGCTTATCTGCTATTTTCTGGCTGCAGGTCTGGGGTGTGGGAGCGTCTCTGTGTGCGTGGCTGGCTGCTAGCATGGCATTTGTGCACACAACACTGACCTTGAAGTTCAGCAGAATCTTTGGTCTTTCTAAGCCCCTGCTACTTACACCTTACACTGACTTAAGGGCAAACTGAGAGTAAGTTGGTGTGGCTCAAAAACCTATGGAGCGAGCGTCTCTAATAACAATAGCACTTAATAGTAGCAGCAGGGAATACTGAACGTTTGTTCTGAGCGCGAGCCCCAGAGTCCCCAGTATATGGGCTCATTAGACTGCTTGAAACCCCAGGTTCACTTGTTGTCTGTAAAGCAAAGACAGTGGCCGTTTCCATATCATAGTGGCTGTGAACTGTGTATGACGCAACACACACGAAGAAGCCTCCAAACACTGCCACGTCTCCCTGAGAGGAGAAGACCCTGTGGCTTAGCCTACTGATATCCAGCATCTCCAAGAGTAGAAAGCCCTTTTATTGGATCCCATTTCCACCAAGGGAGTTTACCCACCAAACTTCCTCTGTTGATCACTTTTACTTAACTGTACAAATCTGACATGGGTTTTTAGGCAGATTTCCTAGCATTCTGGCCAGTACCATGTGGGGAAAATTAAACAAAAACAAAAACCAATCTTCTATTAGGAGATAACTGTGGCCTTTGTGGAAAAGAAATATAGTATTTGAGAGATTGAAAAATGACCTGCACATGCCCATGGGGAAGTCTGGATGAAGTCAACCACTGGTATTGTCTGACACTGGATTTGACTCAAATGTCCACAGAAGCACCTTTGAGCACTGGGTTTTGCTAAGGGTCCCCACCCCATGTCCTTCCTGGAGCCTAAGAGTTATAATGCTTAACCAGTCTTGTTCTATATTTGCCACCTGCCCAGAAGTTTTCTAGTTACAAGGATGCTGCAACGGACAATATCATGACCACTACCCCAGTGCGGCCTCGAGCCACCAAGGAGAGCCCAACGGAGTCACAGTGCAGGCTCTGCTGGTATTAGGGACTAAGGAGGAGACAGCATGTTAACAGACACAAGCGTAGTGATGGCAGAAGTAATTTTGCCCTGCCGATAGCTACATCGCCCTTCTGTTTGTTCGCTGTCCATACCTGACTTGCAGGCATCCTGAATACGAAAGATAATAGATTTCTCTTCCACACCAAAGTCTTCAGCCACAGGCTTAGAACAGAGAGCATGGTGACCCTGATGCTTTGAGTTCAGGCCCTTCTGAGGAGGCACAGGGGAATACGTGGGTGGAGAGAGGGGGATCAGCCCTGCTCACTAGGAGTCCTGCCAGGGTACCCTGAGTCCCCATCGTGGTCATGGCAGTCTTTCTTCCCTTTGACCTCTGCCAACTGCATTTCTTCTCTCTGCCTCTGTTGGGAGCAATTCTTCTGACCGTTGGTATATGAAATTGGAGCCAGCTCACAGCAGAGTTTGTGACAGTTCTGGGATACTTGCCAAGGTCCTTTTTGCCTCCCTCCCTTTCCAGACCTGATCATCTTTCTCTCTGATCTTCCCTTACCTGGCCACTGGTGTGGTTCAGAGAACAGTCTGCATTATCACCTGCCTTAGACACTGTCAGATTCAAAGGTACCACCTTCACCAGTCCTTAATCCCTTGTAGCACTCCTGCCCCTTCCATTGTCCTCAGGTGACTGCCCCTCCCCAGCCCCTTTCGGGCCAGGATTATAAGCTATCTTGTGAACGGTGCTTACCTTCTAGATAGGTAGGCTTCCGGAAATGACCTGTCCGACCAAGTTAAGATAGGCAGATGGGGGAAGTGCACATTATAGCCCCAAAGAGCAAAAAGCAACTCAGGGAGGAGAAGGGGCAGGGTAAGGAGTCTGGCTCTGCCCTCATCAAGAAGAGCCTCTTGGACACTGTTAAACAGGCTGCTATATTGCAGGCAGACTGGAAGCGGCTGGCTACTCCACAGGCCATTGGAAAACTCAGGCTACTGTAGTCTAATGGAGAGAAGACCCTGGGCGGCAGGAGGTAGCACTGGGAGATGCTCTGAGGGTCAGAATGAATCCCCACTGTGCAGATGTAGAGTGTTAGGGGAAAAAAAGAAATTTATCTTGTGCGACTATAGACCTAAGTTTCTACCTGGAATCAGAGAAGAAAATGGGGTAGTTTTTGTGTTCCAAGGAAAGGTTAGAATTTTATGTCTGTGACTCCAGTCAGAGGGCCCAGTGGAAATGAATGTTGTGTGGAGGAGCAGTCACTGTGTTTGTGTCTGGCGTGTGCAGGTGAATTCTGTGTCACCTCACCTGGGGTAGGGTACCAAGATACTGGATCAAATACCAGTTTAGGTGTCATGGAGAAAGTAGGTTTTTTTTTGCTCAAGAAAGACTCTTTCTTGTCTTTCTTTTTTTGGTTTTGGGACTCTAACACATGAATATGATGCGTTTTGATTATATCTACCCTTCCCTTATCCTACCACATAGCCCCCTTTCAAATTCATATCCTCTTCTATGTTTACTATAATTGTTATGATTAGTGTTGCATGGACCCATGGGTGTAAGGCCCATCACCGGGGTATGCTCAGCCTCTCAGGGGGGCTGCTTATCCCTGAGGAGAATTGCCTTTCCCTTCCTAGGCAACAGTTGACCTCCTTTAGCTCTTCAGCTTCGGTTGGGACCTCGTGAGCTCTTTCCCGGTCCATGCCGGGATGTTGACTGGGGTGGTTCTGTGCAGGTCTTACACAGGCAGCCATGGGTGTTGAGCGTCTGTGGGTGCAGCACCTCTGCCATGTTCAGAAGACGCTAGTTTTGCGGCAGTTTTCCTGGTCCTAACAGCTCTTAGAGCTTCCCTGCCCCCTCTTCTGTGATGTTCACTGAACCCTGGATGTAGGGCTTGTGTTATAGAGATCCCACAGTCACTAATTCTGTCACTTTTTTCATGAGGACTGAGATCTGCATGAAGTATTTAGGAGCCAGTTGGCTACCGTTTCGGCTTAGCGGAATTATGGTCCTGGGTTCTCCTAGGATCTATGACCATTCCAGCCATGGGTTCTTGGTTAAGTGTAGCACATTAGGCAAGAGTTCTACTGAGTAGATCTTAAGTCCAATGAGAGAGTTGTTTCTGGTCATCCCTAACATGAAGATGCCACTATTGCACCATTGGTACGTCTTACTGGGCCAGTAATGATTGCAATTCATAGGATTTACAGCTGAGTAGGCCTATTGATAACTTTTCTCTCCCGGCAGCTTGCATAGCACGTCCTAACACTATAAGAGCTATCCAGCAGGGAGGGGGCTGCCAGGTCAGCACCAGCTCTATCTCTTCAAGTCCTTGACTGAAGTGTGTGGTGTCTTCAGCAATAGTATCTACAAATTATGAAAGCAACCAAGAGCTATGTAATAGACTATATTATTTGGGAGGTCTCTTAGACCCCCTTAATGGTTGTTGCTGTTTTGTGGAAAGGTCTTGATGTATGGGCTGACCTCAAACTCATAATCTTCTTGGCTCTGGAGTGCTGCTGGGATTACAGGCATGCATCACATCCCCAAACTAAGGTGTTTTCAATGGAGTTAGCATTAGAATTAATATAGGCTGACTAAATTGTGTTACTCTTCGTGATGTGGGTGGGCCTCCTCTAGACAGTTGGAGGCTTCAAGAGAACAGACTGGAATTTTCTATGGCTGTAGGAAGTGGGGATTCTGACTCCATGCTGCCTGTGAATTTGAACTCCAAACTTAGTCTCTGTTTGCTGGCTCGTCCTGCAGACTCTGGGCATGAATATGTGAGCCAACATGCCTCCCCCTTTCTCTTCCTCTCTCCTCTGTGTCTCTCACACAAACTCACCCTCTGGGAAATATTGAATCCCGGGAACAAAACGATCAACTGGGATGTCTGAAATGTGTACAGAAATAAATATGTTTTGATTTGCATGTAGAAGCCCCCAACTTAAATTCTCCAGGCTGGGTCTGATCACCCTGCAGGCAAGAAGCTGTCTTGCTAGTTCTTTGTGCTTTTATGCCTCCCTCTCTCCCCTTGCACCCCACCCCGCGTGCGCACACGCCTGCATGCGCAAGCACTCATGCACGCGTGTGAACTTCAGAGGTATTTGCTGATCACTTACTATGCTCCAGGCACACCCTTGCCCATTACTCAGTGCTGCCTTTTCTCGAAGCCAGGGCCATTTATCTTCTTTCATTCTTTTCTGGCACTTTGGGATGTGATCCCAGAAGGGTTTTCCTATTTGTTGGATGCTCTGTGGTCTCCTCATCAAAGTCCCTCAGGGTCCCGGGCAGGAGCAAAACATCCAGTAGTTCTCTCCTGTGTCAGGCATTGATTGTTCCCGCGACTTCCTTCCAGGCCATTTGCAGTTCCTTTACCCCTGAAGCCTCTGGAAGTCACTTAGTGTCTCTTTGTACTGAGTAATCCCGTTTATTACACACGTGCAACTTCCTTACTGGCAAGTGTTGGCAAAAATAGTCCTGCAGCCCCGAGGGACAGGGTCATTTGAACTTGGCGACTAAAAACATTTGGTGTGAATAATGAAAAGCGCAGCCGGCAGTGGTGGATTCCTCTCACCCCCTTTCTTCCCTGTTTGCTTTGTGAAGCAGAACGTTTAACCCATATTTTCCAAGAACTGACTAGGTGGATTGCTGGGGACAATTGATTTTTTTTTTTTAAGAGAAGTATTGTTCTCTTGCATGTGGAAACCATGAGGCAAAGAATAACATTGAGCAAGAGTCATCCTGATGACCAGGCCTGGCTAATTGTGGAAGCAGTGTTGCAATATGTTTGGGCCTTCATGTGCTGCAGGTTGAATGGTCCTATCTGAAATGCTTGGGGCCACCAGTGTTTGTTTTCAGGTTTCTTTTCTCAATGCGGTGGGTACATAGAAATGTCTTAGAACTGGGGTCCAAGTCTTTTTTATGTTTCATGTTTTCCTGATCTACATGGCCTGAAGGGGAGTTGATGCAACATTTCTATGATTTGTGGCAGGGATGAAGTTTATGGTGTGGGCTGTTTTCCCATTTGTGCCATCATGTTGGCCCTCAACACATTTCGGATTTTGGAACATTTTAGGTTTGGGATTTAGGGATCGGGAATACTGGGCTTCTATAGTGTATCATGTCTCCGTCTAACTGGACTTTAGACCCAGGATAACCCTTAAAGCTTTGCTCTAGTTCAAGGTCACATAGACCATTTCTTTCTTAGATTGTCGTTGTTTAGGTTGTTTAGAATGGGCAATGGTGGCAGCTCAGCAGGTGGTAGAGACCCCAGTCATCTTAAGTAATACGGAATTCTGCTTCAGGTTATGGGGTGATGGAGGCAGGTGTCTAACCTGTCTCAGCAGGAGAAGTTTGGCTAGGTAGATCCTAGGACACGGGGCTGTGGATGTTAGCAGATGTCTGTCTTTTTTGGAAGAGCTTGCCCTTCCTCTGCATTCTACTCTCTCTTGTGTTGCGAAATACTTTTTGGATTTTGTAATTCAACAAAATGTCCTATGGATGAGCAGTATAAGTGGCCTATGCCCTGGGACCTTAACTGTGACCCGGTTGACCCTCACAGGTCACCACCAACTAGAACCGGGGATAAGGGAAGCTTCTTTGACTCATCGGGTTTTGAAAGCAGAACAAGGGTTTTCAAGGAAGCAAGGGAAGCACAGTCAGCTTGGCAGCCTCATCACAAGATGCACTGAGAGCTGGAAGGAGGGCATGGCTGGCGTCCCTGCATAGATGTAGACCTAGGCCTGAGAAGGGACTCAGAGCTCATTTCCTACAGACTGGTCCCCAAGCCCACTCTAGTGCTGAGGATGACTTCCAAGACTCTATAGCACCTACAGTTGGAAGGAACAGATGCTTCACCATGCTCATTCTTCCTGTCAGTCATGATTCTTGGGGGTGTGTGTGTGTGTCCATATGTCTCGTTCTTTCTCATTTGCTGTCTAGTGCTTTATTCTGTTTCTTCCTAGATCCTATAAATGCCTATTCTTGTTGATTCATTTTCCCCTTTTATTTCTACTTCTGCCTTTACTCAGGTCATAAGAGTTCTATTTTTAGGAGCCTAAACTCTTGAACTACTCTACTCCTTTCTCTCCCTTCTTACCTTGCATCTATCCATCCATCTATCCCTCTAGGAAGACAGCTGCCCATATAGTGCTGGCATATGGTCCCAAGGCATAAGGTTGTGTCTCTGTGTTCTATGTGCAAGAGACAAAGTGAAGCTCCAGAAGGGATTCCTTGGCACTGGTCCCTTCTGTTGCCTGTTTGGAGTATAGGAGAGCTACTAAGGCAGGGGATTAGAGAGTCAGTTCTTGGGCCACTGGGTCCTCTTCTGTCTCTTGGGGACTTTCTAGGGACATCAATGGCTGTTAAACCCTCCCTCCCGTCCCATTCCATTGTTTGTTCTTTGGTCAGAAAACAGGAGGATGTGTTCTGGTATGAGGTTGGTAAAATGGGTGAGGGGATGCTCAAGGGCCTGTATGGGGGTCTTCTTTCTTGGACCTAGGGAGAGCTGGATTTTAGCAATGTTGCAAAGTAGAAGTCTTCAAAGAAGACCTGCACCTTCAGGCTATTCTCCCTAGAGAAAACTGACCAGAAATAAATCATAGAGTATTCATTTCTTCCAGACACCAGAGAAGAGGTTGCCATCTTCCTTATTTTTCAGACAGGACAAAGCATTTCGGTGTGCCCATGCCTCCATCTAGGCCTGCTTAAGCTTTGCGTTCTAGTGAGGGTGCTTATGATAACATTGAGATCTACAGAGTGCCACACTAAGCCCAGAGGCATCCTCAGCGAACTGAGTTTGGGCTGCAGTACCTGATAGCCACTTTGCTTTGAACCCGGTGAGTTTCCACTACTCTGGTGAACCAGGAGAGCTTCTGGCCCTCTTTTGTTTGAAGGAAAACAGTATTTCAGTTTTCCTTCCAGGGATATTAGTGAGGGAAAGTGAACTATGCCTTACACCAACAACTTCACCTTTAAATGGTGCCTGGTAAGTAGGAAGTGGTTAGCAAATAGCTCAGGCACCTGTGCACACTCGTGTGCACACCCAGAACTTAGGAGACATCTTCTTACAAAAAGACCTTCCCAAAATTTTTTGTTACTTTTTTTTTAATCGCTCGATTCTCTTGACCATGGTAGATGACTTATAAATTTCTACTCAATAAATGGAGCAATGCCAAATCTGTTTTAGGGATGACCTCCAGGCTCAGTCTTAGGAGCAGAGAGGCAAAGTAACTGACCCAGCTTCTGGTAGGCAAGTCTGGGCCCAGCCTGTATACTAATCTAAATCACTAATAGGTTTCTGTTGGAAGGGCAGAGAGCCCAGCTGAGTGAGTCCCTTGCCTCAGCACAGATCCCAGCAACTGTAGCACATCAACTGTTGCTGTCCCCAGGCATGTCCTGCAGCCTCCCACTCAGCTTCAAGCCTCTGTTGTCATATGGAGTGCACAATCTCATGGTGATAGGGCCGCTTTGAGACGGCAAATAGGAAATAGCAAGCACCCCGTCTTTGCAACTGGGCTTGCTATTCTCATTGTATTCTGGAACTGCAGTATGCTAACAAGTCCTCATTAGCCATTCTTAACTTTGTGCCTCCTGAGGGTGGGGACCCAGAGTCTCATTCACCCTCACATCCCCACCTTCTAACGCAATTCTTGGTATGTGCTTGATACACACTGTAAGGGGCATGAATGAACGCCAGAAATGAAACAACAGGCAGCCTTGGGCTGGTATGTTGAGGCCACCCTAGGCAGTTATCTGGGGTTGGGTTTCCGGGGAGTCTTATCCCCTCTTGTCAGATTCAGGTCCAGGACAACGGTTCCATTGTTCCTAGATAGCATAGCCTATCTGAACGTCTCCCTGGGCAGTCCTCTGCCACACCCTGAGCTCCTGCCCTATCACTGGCCCCACCTGGACCCCTTGCTGCTACCCGTGTGGTGGGCCCGAGGACAGCTTTCATGTGGCCGGCGTGACTGCTCCTTAATCTCTCTCTCCCGCGGTGTAAAAATTCATGGAAGTCTAAGGCTGATTCTCTTTCACTTTCCAGCAGTTCCTGGAGGCCCGGATAATAGTTTAAGTCTTCAAACTTGCAGCTTGACCTCAAAAAGAGACCTTGTCTGAAAGCCTCATTCTTACTCTCCTTTGGCATTCCATAAGCTGGGGTCCCCAAATTGTATGACATCTAGGTTACATGACAGTAGTACAAGAGACTGAAATTAGAATCAGCTGCTATCCCTAACCCATGCTAGTGATTTTTACCATAAGTGACCCACCCATGACACTTAATCTGTTGCTCTTTTCTGCCTCTTCTTACTTCCAAATGGACAATGGGGAGACGTTACATAAGTGATAATCCAGGGCTTTTTTGAGTCTGTTAATGTCATGTGTCTTCCAGGTTTCCTGGAGGAAGTCTTGGGTGTGAACACCTTAAGGAACTGAGGGAGCTCCTGGGGATAGTAACTTCCCTCGTCAGTTTTTATTAGCTGTAGTTATAAAATTGGGGTACCTTTATAAAATGGGATACTATATAGCTTCTTAAAAGAATATGCTGGAAAAGATATGTCTATGCCTTTATATATATAGTAATTCGATTTAGAATTCGATAAGGTATATATGTAATATATACCAAAAACATATAGTTTTTATCCATCAATTATAATTGTTCAATTATAGTTACTAATGGGGTTATGAACCAATGGGGAGCGTTGTTGAAGTATTTCTCTCAAAGAACAACATCAACCCTAGCAATGTTGACCTTTCTTTTTTAAAGCAGGGTGTCCAGTGACAGATATGAAGTTAACTAACAGTTGCTCATTAACACACAGCCACTGCCCCCATATCAGCCCTGGGATCTCCTGCAGGCCTAAGTCCCCTTGGCATGTTCTGTTATCTCTGCCTCTTTGCCGACCTGTCAATCACCCCTAGCTCACCAATCATGCCATGAAGTCTAATCCAGCACTGCTTACAGATGCAGTGATATTACTGGGGCCGAGCCAAAAGAGACACATAGTAGATTGTCCAGTGATGCTGATGAATGAGGAATGAATGAATGAACAGAGCAGTGAGGATTTCCCCTCAGTTTCCCTCTGCCTTTCACTCCTGAATCCTTGAAGCCTGTGGCCAAGTCCTTTCTCCCTCTTCTGGTCCCATCCCTGACCTCCCCTCCTCTCCTTGAGTATCTTGCCTTGGCAAGGCTTCCTCATCCCTCCTGAGCTGCAGAGAACCCAGGAGCAAGGAATGAGCTGAAATGGACCTTTGAGATTCCAGTGTGGCGCTGACATTGCCAGTTAAGTCAGGCAGATCTGACTTAATTGATTAATTTCGTCATTGGAGCAGAGCCAACTCAGAAGCTGGGATTAACCTCCCCATCTGACAGTGTGCTGCTGGGTCAGACCTGTTGGGGTCTGAGACTGCTCTGTTAACGGCTGCTTGGGTGACCTTGGCCGTGTTACCCTTGTGGAATCTCTCTTTCCTAATCTGTGAAAGAAAGCAGAAATGCATCATCTTTGTGGAGGGCCTGGTGAGGATAAGCTAAGATAGCACCAATGCAGGTGCCCTTCAGAGACAGAGGGAGGTGAAAGTGTTGATTGTGTCTGGAGCAGAGGAGATTCCTGTCTTTCTCGGGGAGGAATCCCAAGGCCGGGTCAGAAGAGGTTATAATTTGGCGCTTCTTCTGTTCAATGTGCCTCTCGGACTGCCCAGGGTGTGCAGCTTAAGCAAATAAATTATCCTGCTCCCGCAGGCCCTGTGCTGTGTAGCTAGCCATATGCTGGAGGAGATAGAGATCCTTATCTGGCAGAGTAATATTACCCAGCAAGGGATGACATTTCTTATCAGAGGCTCTGAGGAGTCAGAGATAGGCACTTCTCTTTTCATTGGCTGCCAGACCTCTGTGTGCTGGACTGGCATGGAGGGTGAAGGGCTTGCCGCCCACGGGTGGCCAGCTGATGCTGTTGCAGGCATCAGCTGGCCCTCATCTCTTACAACAACCGGGCCTGATAGGCGGCCTTGTCAGAACTGGGTCCTTTAGAGATTTTTGCCTTTTGAAAGCACTGATAGAGACAAGGCAAAGGGGAACGAGGGAGGAAGAAGGGAATGTGTGGTGGTGCTGGCCACCTTTGGGTGGAGGCAGGGCTCTGGCCTTTGTGACGCCTTCCCCTTCTAGGAATAAGCAGGCAATCCCCTGGCACACAGACGAAGCCTGGGTTCTGGGGTACGGGTGTAGGAGGAGAGCTGCTTGTTCGTCCCGGCGGCCCAAAACCAAAATAATCACACATAAACTATATTAATTAAGACACTGCTTAGCCCATTAGCTCTAGCTTCTTATTGGCTAACTCTTACATCTTAATTTAACCCATTTTTATTCATCTGTATATTGCCAAGTGGGAGTGGCTTACTGGCAAAGATTTGGCATGTCTGACTCTGGTGGCTCCATGGCATCTCTTCCTGACTCTGCCTTCTTCTTCCCAGCATTCAGCTTTGTTTTCCCTGCCTACCTAAGTTCTGCCCTATCAATAGGCCAAGGCAGTTTTTTTATTTATTAATGGTAATCACAGCACACAGAGGGGACTGACTCCCGCATCATAGGGGTCTGTAGGGTAAGATAGTTCAGACCCTTGTACGTACTGAAACCAAGCTATTGGAGTGCTTCTATGTGCTCCCCAAGTCAGCTTCCCAGAGCTCTCTGCCTTGGGTTTTGTCCTAGAAGGGGAGCTGTGTGGACGCATCCACAGCCTGACTGAACCATGGAGTTCTATGCCCTTTTGTCAGGGGAGATACTGACAGGAAAGGAGGGCAGAAATGGACTTTATTCTTTCTCTGACCTCTGCTGGTCCTTTTCTAATTTAGGCGGCATCTACACGGAAGGCCCTGGCTTTGAAATCTGGCTTTCATTCCTAGTGATATTTGCCAAATGGGTAGCCTCAGTTTGTCTATAGTCAGATGAGGCAACATCACATCTTTCCCTGTCTCCCGTGACTAGATTTGGAGCTCTCAGTATCAGGTTCTGGCTTTCTGAAAGAGAAGACTTTATGGGGTCCCCAGAGACCTGTTCTGAGGAAAAGCCCATGCAGATTGGATATCATCACGGGCCTATTCAACCTCATGCTTTGGGAGTGTGACTTCTATTGTAGACACACGCTCCGAGTTCTTCCCTTCCTGGTTTTTCGGAAGTCTTGTCTTGTCCAGCTCTGCTCTCAAGTAATAATCTTGCTTCATCGAAAGGAAGGAGAAGTGGTTTTCTGTCTTCCGGGACCCCTTCATCAGCAGTTACTGCCTCCACTTCTTTCCTGGTGGCCCCACATTTCCATTTCCTTCAATCTCTTCTGTCTCCCTTCCTGGACCTCATCTCGGGCATTGAGTTTTCTTGTCTTATTTGATTTTGACATCTCTCACTTCCTTTTCCAATGACCAAATCCAGACACTGAAAACCCAGGTCTGACCATGCCTCTCTTCATCTTAAATGTAACCAGGAGCTCCCTGTCAGTTTCAGGATTATAACCACCCCTCTTGATATGGTATTTATAGCTCCCATCAGCATCAATCCATCCGTGAATCCAATCTGATCACCTTTGACACCCCCACTCCACCCCCAGTGTCAGGTATGAGTCCTCAAAAACAGGTTTCACGTGTTCAGCTCTCCTTTTCTCTCTTTGACTTCTGGGGTTTGATCCTGTCATTTTGTGTTTATGCCTAAAAAGTCTGTGTGCTCTGTTCTGAGTCTAACTTTACCTCTGTCCAGCTCTGTGGCTGTGAACGTACCTCTCCCCTCTGTGCCAGTTTTTGGTCAGTATTTAATCACTTTTCAGCCTCTCTGTGTCTTTAATGATTATCTTTTTTCCTTCTTCTTCTTTTAAAATAATTTGTGTTTTTGAGATAGAGTCTTACTCTTTAGCCCAGGTTGACTTCTTCCTTCAGTTCAGGAATGCTTGGATTACAGGTTTGAACCACCATGTCTGGCCAAGGTAGTCTTATAGATAGCATAACTGGATCTTGGTTTGTTTTTTTTTTTTTTAAAAAAAAAACCATTCATCTATGCTTTATTTGATTAGACAATTTAATGTATTTATATCTAACATCATCACTGATCGGCAGGACTTACTGTTGTAATTTTGCTGTTTTTTTCTGGATCCTTTGTGGTTTCATTGCTCCCTGTTTCTTGCGCATTCTTCTTTGTAATTTTATAACTTGATCTATTTGTGTGGTTTGCTTTTAATCTCTCCCTCTCGAAGGATCTTGCCACTGTGGAATTTTTCTTTGTGTTTTCCATAAAGTTTACACAGAGCATCTTATCAGAAAGTCTGTTCCAAGCTCATGACAGCTTCAATTGCACACCGTAAAGCTGCACTCATTTCAAAGCACATTTGGCGTCATTGGTGCTACGCTCTCTGCCATTGCATATCCACTGACAAATAGTTAACACTAGAGTTATGTCATATTTTGGTCTTGCAAATTGTATCCTTGAGTTGAAAGTGACTTCAGTACCACCACTGCAGTATGTTTCTGAACTTGACCATTTCTGCACTTTTATTGCGAGTTCTGCATGTGTGTGTCTTTGTGCCATTAGTTAGGGTCCCTTGATTTAAACTTGAAGGGCTTCCTTTAGTGCTTCTTGTAAGACAAGCCTCGTACTGATCAGCCCCCTCATCTTTTCTCTGTCTCAGAAAGCTTTTCTGTGCCCTCCATCTCTGAGAGATAGCTTCCAGGCGTTTGATTGGCAGTTATTCTTCCAGTGCTCTGAATCTATCATCCCACTCTCTTTTAATTTTCAGGATTTCTGCTGATAAATCTGCAGACGTTTCTGTGACAGTTCACCTGTATATGACAAGTTAGATTTCTCTTGTTGCTGTCAGACTTCTATGTCTTTGCTTCTGATCGTTTGATTATAACGTGTCTCAGTAAAACTCTCTTCACAATAACCAGACTGGGATTCTTTGGGACTCAACTTGATGTTTATTTCCCTTTCCAGTTATGAAATGTTTTCTATGATTTTTTTCTTTCTTTCAACAAGCTGTTATCAGCCTTTCTTCTCTTTCATCTGATGGTGTACTAGAAGGTTTTTGTACTCGATTCTTTTATTGTTTTGCTCCTAACTAATTTCAAATGACCTGTCTTTGAGCTCATTGGTTCCCTTTCAAGTCTGCTGTGGAAGTTACCTACTAAATTTTTAGTTAGGCCATTGTGAATTGGCATCAAAGTTTTTGTTTGGTTCTTTTTTTTTCTTTTAATGGTTTTTGTCTTTGTTTACTTTTGCTCATGTGCTGTTTTCTGATGTCAAGTGTGTCTGTAAGGTTGTGTGGTTCACAGAACTTCTTCAAGACAGATGTTTTGGATTCTTCATCAGGCAGTTCATGGCTATCCATTTCCTTGAAATTTGTTTCTTCAGTGGTATCCCTGGCTCTTCATGATCCTTGTGTTGATGTGAGTCCATCTGAAGAAGTAAGCATGCTTATATTCTTTATAGATTCACTTTAGCGAAGAAAGTCACCCGCTGGTCTACTCATTCACACATGGAATTTGGTGGGCTGGTTGATAAAGTCTGTGGATAGGATTACTGCTGGAACCATGAATATGACAGGATGCCCTGGTGTCTAGATCATTGTGTAGACAGGTTGGTGTCTTGGGTGTGTAGGGGACATCCTGAAGCCTGGAATCATTTGGATAAGACCAGAACTTAGGTCTCTGGATCAGTGGGTGGAGTCTAAGACCTGGGTCCCTGAGTGTAAGCTAAATCTTGAGTCCATGAGTGTTCATTCTATGCTGAACTTCTCCAGGGGATTTTCATTAACTATACCCTAGGGCCTACATTTGTAGAACTTGACTCTGGAGTGGAGTTCATTAGGGTAGGCCTGGTGTTGGGGTCTGTGTCAAACACAGGGTTCTTTACTCTCTGTCTTCCACATGAAGGGGAACTCTTTCCAGGGTCATTAGGAGGAAGGCTGATACGGGATAATATAGAGCTCTCTCTCACACCTTTGAAAACGTGTCATCTTACTTTTCTGTTCCTTTCAATATGCTGTAACCTTTCTCTTGTATTCCTTAGCCTCTGTGGTTAAATGCTGTTCAAATTGGTCTTCCTGTGATAAACAGGTGCTGAAATCCCTCGTCTTCATCTTGATGGTGCCACTTCTGTCTTCACAGCCCGATTTACCAGGATACATTTATTTGTTTTTGTTTCATTCCTGTCTTCCTCCACTACATTTAAACCTCGGAAAGGATGAAGTCAATTTTGACTGCTACAGTCCTAGCAACAAAACACAGCACATCAGCACTCTTTTCAGACTATGCGCTGGGCACTGTTGTAAATTCTTCATGTTCACCCAATTATTTTATTCTTGTAGGACCATAGCAATAGAGTTACAACTGCAGCATTCATTTCACAGATGAGCAAACTTAGCAAGGGAAGTTAACTGCTGTGTCCCATTTTCCACTCTCAATGGGAAACTGTGAAAGCATGGTTTAGAACCTCGAGTTGGCTCCAGGGTGCTCGCTCTTAAGCCCTCTACTGTGTTCTAGTGACTTCTCAGCAGCAGAGACTTTGCAAGTGGCTGATACATGAGTCAAAGGGACATCTCTTCTTTAGTCTTTGCAATAGATCCAGAGTTTGGGGGCCTGGTAAAACATAAGGAGCCAGCGTTTGGGGATCTAGCAATCTGACTTGAACTCTGGGCTCTGTAGCTGGTGACTGGAAGCAAACTAACTTCACTGAGCTTTGGCCAGCAGGGAAACAAATACTCTCTATCCTGTGCAGGATGTTTGTGAGCTGAACTGATGGGCTACAGTAGGTGAGCAAAGAGTGCCAACTGCCTTTTAGGAGTTCTCATTTTTAAGTAGAATGATACTACATCCTTCACTGGTAAGAGTAGATAGAAGGGAGAGGACTTCCTGGGCTGGGCTCGGCTGGGCTGGGCTGGAATAGGATGGTCTTCACTCAGGTTGAAAGGGAGCAAGAATAGGGTCCAGTTGCTGTAGGACTCAGGGTCTTCCCTGACGTAAGCCCCAAGGCTTAAGTCAGAGTAGCCACTGACTCTTTTTTCTGCACCAAGTATGTAGAGATTTTGGTGATTCCCTGAACACAGCATTAAAGGTCTCTAGGTGTTTTTGCTTCTATGACCATTCAGAGCCCCCAGAATGGCTACTTTCTCCTACCCTTGGCTTTCCTGCCCTGGTGGCTTTCTAAGGAAGTCCCGGATATGCTTTTTGATCCTTTCCAGGAAGTCCAACTAGGTGTTCTGCAATCCCATTTCTCAGTAGCGCTTGCTTCTGAGGACTGCTTCCTTCCGGTCTTCATTTCTTTCCACATCTGCTTTCCAGCGCTCAGGGACAGCTCTGCTTCTTTCCATCACTCTTCATTTTCTTCCTCAGCTTTTCCGTCCCTCCATCCCTCATTCTGGCCTCCAGCTCTCCAAAAAACAGAGGTGCGGGCCTCTTAAAAAGCAGGCTACCTTAGCAGCAGATTCAGTCCCCAGAGATGGGGAAAAAGGACATTTGGCCTTGTGACAGCCGCGGATAGCTGACTCAGCCTGGGCGCTGGACTTGTGGTTCAGTCATCCTTGGAAAGCCACAGAACCGTCTTGGCCCCAGGCCTGTAAAAGAGAATGTGGCCTCACTGAAAGCTACAGCTCAAGCTGGCCGCCTTTCCACTGGTTTTCTCCCTCTTGGAGTATCGCTCCTTTGCTTCTGAGAACATTTGCAGTCCAGAGCAGTGCACCAATACAGTAGCGTGTAGTGTCCTACAGATTGAACTCTACTCATTAGTGGGGGTCAGTTCTCAACCTTCATTCTAAAGCTACCTACTTGCTTCTCTATTAGTTTCTTTTCTTTTCTTTTCTTTTCTTTTCTTTTCTTTTCTTTTCTTTTCTTTTTTTTTTTTTTTGTCACTTGGGTGAAAATGCTCCAGCAAAAGGGATTTCCTAGAGAGGGTTTATTTCAGATCACAGTCCAGGGCCCCAGTCCTTCAAAGGAGGGAAGTCACAGCAATGAGAGCTTGAGGCAGCTGGTTACGTTGCATCTGCAGTCAAGAAATAGAGTGGGGATGGCCTCATTTAGCTTGTGGTGTCTCCTTTTCATCTGGTCCAGGATTCTAACCCACTATAACCCACCCTTACGGCGCCACCCACAATGGATGGATCACCCCACCTCAGTCTAATCAAGTTAACTCCCTGTAGGTATGTATGCCCAGAGGCCTATTTTCTTGGTGATTCTGGGTCTCCCGAAGTTGACAGTTAAGACGGACCCCATCAGAACTTCTGGTCCTCGCTCCCTTGTGTATGATTTGGGTGACATTCTAAGTGATTCTGTTCTGGCTTGTTTATCTATAATGTGGGATACTGATTGCTGGTTGCCTTTGGTAACTTGAACTGCTCATTACAATTCTGCAACCCTCCCTTACAAAACTCCACATTCACGCCTTTGCCCTGATAGCATAGCATAGTTTGGATAGGACGCAGGGCTTGGCCTTGTGACTTCTTGTGCCCTATGGGAAGTTCTTGGTCTTATCACCCAAGTGGAGGACGGAATGTGTGGAAACTTTCTCTTGTAACTCTCACGGTCATGGCAACAATGTGCCTTTGGGGATGGGAGTGTGATATAGATGCTGAACAATGTGTCCACAAGCCCTGCTTACATCAGCCAACACCTAGCAAACCAGCTGATGGGAGACTGAAGAATAAGCGCTTGTTATCATATGCCCTTGAACCTCTTGTTCCCCTGTTCCCACTGCCCTAGTGCTAGGTACCGCTATGCTCAGTGTACCATTCTGTGTACCACTATGCCCAGTTATTTGGCTCTGGGGACAAAGTTTAGGACTCTGTGCATTGTAAGGAAGCTTTCTTTCTTTCTTTCCTTCTTTCTTTCTTTCTTTCTTTCTTTCTTTCTTTCTTTCTTCCTTCCTTCCTTCCTTTCTTTCTTTCTTTCTTTCTTTCTTTCTTTCTTTCTTTCTTTCTTTCAAAGCCCTTCTGATGGTAACTGGGGCCACCAAAATAATCTAGAATCAGCTCTTTATTTTAAACAAATCAACAAGGCTAATTCAATTTGCAGCTTCAGTTCCCTTCTGCCGTGTAACCTGATTGTCACAGGTTTGAGGGGTTAGAGCGTGGGCATCTGTGTCATGTGACCCTCATCGACTACAACCCACATTAGGCACACACTACTAGATTTCTATTGGTCCTTACTGGTATTATAAGCCCTAGTGTTTTACCTGTGACATAGAAATGAGGTCATGTGTCCTCTGATGTTGCCACCACTTCCTCTTTTAGAAAGGTTTGTTGTACTGGGAATATTGCTCTGGGAAACAGGTGCTGTTCCTTGCTGCTGGACAGCAAACAGTGGGTTTATGAGACAGAACAAAGTAGTGTAAGACTCTTAGGTGCCTTTGATAAGAGCTGAGACTCTTTTGGTTGGTGATAATTGTCCTGAGTAATTGTGATGGGTGTCCTGCTGTTCCTGTTCTCGCTTGGTAGGTAGAACACAAGGACTGTTTGAGGCACCTCAGAGGGGTCACACAGGACAAGGCAAGGACAGCCAGCTTCTGTCTCCCAGGCCAATCTGACTCCGTCCTTGTAGGCACAGGACTCTCTGATCTTCTCCCACACAATGGATTGCAGGGAAAAAGAAACTTCCTGACCTGACTGATACCTACTTGAAAAAAATAGCTGGCTTTCATGGGCCAAGGAAACCAAATCCGGCAAGCATGATAACCTTCCGCGGGGCTGAGTTCTGCTGAGTGGCTAGTGGTAGTGGGCTTGCAGAAGACATTGAGATTGGGGCAAGGATGTGAATTCCAGGGTGCTATGCTAGCCACTCATGAGTGAAGAAAGGGTTTAAATTCCTTCTTGTTAGCCTTTTAGAAAGAAGTTCAGATCTAGATACTCAAGTCTTCCCATCTGGTGTACGCAGAAGGATGCAGTTTCTGGTACATCGTCGTAGGTTACCCATATTCAGCAACTAGTGGTAACACCCTTCACATTTCTCCAGTGTCTGTGCAGCCCTTGAATATGAATGAAACCTCAGTGCTGTGGTAAACGGTGGTTATTCTCTTAGCTGCCAGAGACAGGGTGATGTTTAAGTGAGATGGGATGCACAAAGGGTATGTTACACGACTCAGCTCACAGTGAGTACTCACCAGTTAGAGGGCATGGCATTGACTGCGAGCCAGGTCCTATAAGCTTCCATGAGCTGCCAGTCACAAACTAGACCATGCCCACCACCTGACTTGCACACTAGGGTTACACGTGTGCACTACCTCACAAGGCTTACATATTTAAATTGTGGGGCAAAAAAAATCAAAAAAAAAAAAATCAAAAGGAGAGTGTTTTGTATGCTTTTAATCCCAACACTCGGGAGGTAGAGGAAGGTGGATCTATTTCAGTTTGAGGCCAACCTGGTCTACAGAATGAGTTCCTGGAAAGAAAAGGCTACAGAAAAAAAAATAATGTATGTATTATACACACATATGCAAATATATACATATATGTAAATTACATGAATTGGAAATGGAAAGTTCAGTATCTATAAATAGCGAGCTATTGGAATGCAACATGGCCTTTTTAAAGTCTGCTGGCTGCTGTATGACACAAATGACAGAATAGGGTGCCCCAAATACTCTCAGCCCTTTTTATAATAAATCTGCACATATGAACTTATCTGCTCCTGTACCATGTAGATGCTAACACATTCTCTGGAACACAGACCAGTGAGGCTTAGACAGACAGGATACTAACTAAAATCAATCCAATGAAAAGGATAGCCCTTGGATATATTCCCAGGGCTGGCATTTAGATCCTTGGATTGTAGGTCAGGACGTTGTTCTTTTGAGGTAAGGCAGAAAGAGATGAAGTCCTCCGTTAGTGATGAGGGGAATCCAGCTTTAGACCTCTTCCCTTCTAGGGCTACAGATATAGCACAAGGTGGTAGAACCTTTGCCTAACATACTGAAGCCCTCTGGGTTTGAGCCCCAGTACCAAATAAACCAGACACAAACCAAAAAGTCCCAGCATTCTGATATGGATGTAGGAGGACCAGAAGTTCAAGGTCATCCTGAGCTATGTGAGAACCTATCTCAAAACAGAGCAAAATAACATCACCACCACCGGCTCAAAATTGTCTGTACCACAGAGTTCTTGACCTTTCTTTCTGATGGACTCTTCCCACCCCCACATTCTACTAGTGTATTCTGCTAAACATAATGCCACACCCAAGCTTGACCTTACACACACACACACACACACACACACACACACACACACACACACACACACACATCAGCTTGTCCTTATAAAGGACTCTGAGCACAGAGGACAAGGGGACAGAGCTAGCTGAGTTCTGGATTTTAGACTCTAGAGAGAGGGAAGAGCCCCTGGGAAAGGCAACAGATCCCAGGCCTTCTCATGGGAAAGGGACATTACTGGAGCCAGCTCTGTCTCCTGGGGATATGGCGTTCTTAGGTCATAATACCAAGCAATTGTCTCATTAAATCTCCTCTGCAGGGACACTGCTATGGCTTTCTACCTATTAGGGCTGTCTTCACATGGGTGGATTCTAAGCATGTTCTTTTAGAACAGCTTTATTTAGACAGACGTCACATACCATGGAATTTACCAATCCTAGAGCATATTTTTTTCCTCAAAAAGAAAGTCTGGGTCCTTTAGCTCCCAAGTTCCTGTACCTCTGTCCATCCCAGTCACCAGAACTCATTAGGGCACTTTCTGTTGCTGTGATTGGCTCGCTGGAGCCCCTACCCTTGGAATCCTACCCTTGTAGGACTGGCCTTTTCCACTTAGTATAGCTTTTCAAGGCTTGTTCACGTTGTGCAGGTACCTTGATCTCATGCTTTTCATATAATGGCAGAAGATTCCCTTTGATGACTTTATCTCATTTTATTCTGTCATTTGTCAATTAACTTTGAGTTATTTCCTTTTTCTAGAATAGATTACTCTGGAGGTTCAGATACACATTTCCTCATGGACCTACATTCCTCGCAGTATATACATACCTAGGAGTGCAATTGCTGGGCCACAGGGTATGTCTCTGTGGCTTTTTTAAGGACCTGTCATCCTTTCTCAGAATGCCATTGATATTTTACTGTCCTTCTCAACCTGCCTGCTCTCATTCCTTATTTCTGCT